>NC_091294.1:19192033-19196314 GCF_038502225.1 Cherax quadricarinatus
ACACCTGACACAACACCTGAGTGCCCACAACACCTGAGTGCCCACCGCACCTGACACAACACCTGAGTGCCCACCGCACCTGACACAACACCTGAGTGCCCACCACACCTGACACAACACCTGAGTGCCCACCACACCTGACACAACACCTGAGTGCCCACCGCACCTGACACAACACCTGAGTGCCCACCACACCTGACACAACACCTGAGTGCCCTCCACACCTGACACAACACCTGGGTGCCCACCACACCTGACACAACACCTGAGTGCCCTCCACACCTGACACAACACCTGGGTGCCCACCACACCTGACACAACACCTGAGTGCCCACAACACCTGAGTGCCCACCGCACCTGACACAACACCTGAGTGCCCACCACACCTGACACAACACCTGAGTGCCCTCCACACCTGACACAACACCTGGGTGCCCACCACACCTGACACAACACCTGGGTGCCCACCACACCTGACACAACACCTGAGTGCCCACCACACCTGACACAACACCTGGGTGCCCACCACACCTGACACAACACCTGAGTGCCCACCACACCTGACACAACACCTGGGTGCCCACCACACCTGACACAACACCTGGGTGCCCACCACCTGACACAACACCTGGGTGCCCACCACACCTGACACAACACCTGGGTGCCCACCACACCTGACACAACATCTGGGTGCCCACCACACCTGACACAACACCTGGGTGCCCACCACACCTGACACAACACCTGGGTGCCCACCACACCTGACACAACACCTGGGTGCCCACCACACCTGACACAACACCTGGGTGCCCACCACACCTGACACAACACCTGGGTGCCCACCACACCTGACACAACACCTGAGTGCCCACCACACCTGAAACAACACCTGGGTGCCCACCACACCTGACACAACACCTGGGTGCCCACCACCTGACACAACACCTGGGTGCCCACCACACCTGACACAACACCTGGGTGCCCACCACACCTGACACAACACCTGGGTGCCCACCACACCTGACACAACACCTGGATGCCCACCACAACTGACACAACACCTGGGTGCCCACCACACCTGACACAACACCTGGGTGCCCACCACACCTGACACAACACCTGAGTGCCCACCACACCTGACACAACACCTGGGTGCCCACCACACCTGACACAACACCTGGGTGCCCACCACACCTGACACAACACCTGGGTGCCCACCACACCTGACACAACACCTGAGTGCCCACCACACCTGACACAACACCTGAGTGCCCACCACACCTGACAACACCTGGGTGCCCACCACACCTGACACAACACCTGGGTGCCCACCACACCTGACACAACACCTGGGTGCCCACCACACCTGACACAACACCTGGGTGCCCACCACACCTGACACAACACCTGAGTGCCCACCACACCTGACAACACCTGGGTGCCCACCACACCTGACAACACCTGGGTGCCCACCACACCTGACACAACACCTGGGTGCCCACCACACCTGACACAACACCTGGGTGCCCACCACCTGACACAACACGTGGGTGCCCACCACACCTGACACAACACCTGAGTGCCCACCACCTGACACAACACGTGGGTGCCCACCACACCTGACACAACACCTGAGTGCCCACCACACCTGACACAACACCTGGGTGCCCACCACACCTGACACAACACCTGAGTGCCCACCACACCTGACACAACACCTGAGTGCCCACCACACCTTAGACTGTGATGCCTTAAGACTGTGTAACTCTTAATGATAGATCAATGTTTTAAGTCTTACATATACTTTCATTAGTGAAGTAATACTGGTGTGGATGGCAACTTCACCAGGTGACTCAGATGATGATGGCAGACTGAGACACGACTCTAGTCGGGCTGCAACCACACAACAAAGACCCCTTGAAGTCTCTGAGGTGGTCAGTCCCTTCGATGAGGGACTGACCATCTCAAAACTACGTCTTCAAGGGTGATGGACTGATTACATCGTGTTTACATCTTTACTGCTGCTGCTGACTCCTCTGTACTCGGCTCAAGAAGCCTACTATGTAGGCGAAACGTTTCGGAATAAAGACGTTTAACTGTTGCACATGTGTCTTACCAGCCCTTCACGGGTATGAAATACCCATGATGAAGTGTATAGGTAGCACTGGTGCTCCTGGGGGGGTGATAAACACGTACCTCAGGGGTTATCATGCAGTGTTAAGTTAACAAAGATGTTAATGGTAGAGTAATGGTACTTGAGCAATATGAGTGGCCTCACGGACGGTCATCAGGGTGTACGTAGACTAACAAGGACACCAGGCTCTGGTGGTCTGGTAGTTAAAGCATTTGCTTCACACGGCAAGGTCTGGGTTCGATTCCTAGCCAGGGTAGAAACATTGGGCGTGTTTACACCTGTTGTCTATGTTCACCCATCAGTAAAATAGGTACCTGGGTGTCAGTCAACTGGTGTGGGTCGCATCCTGGGACACTGACCTAATTTGCCAGAAATGCTCAGCATAACAAGCGGCTTTCTATATTGTAGTATGTCAGTGATGTCAGCTAGGACTGTGTACCTTGTACATGTACTGGTAGTAAATAAAGATATTATTATTACACTAGCCAAGGGGCCCAATCTCACCACCTTTCCGATTGTTCAAGCCTCGGCTTCACAAGCAAGCAGCGGCTATGATCTCCCGACATGACGTGAGAGATGTAATCCATCCCATGGCTGCGGGAGGGAAGCTGTCATGCACCGTCAACCTTCAGGCGGCGGGAAAGCCAAAGTGCCTACAGGAAAAACTTCCGGCGGCGGAGAAGTCAAAGTCAAGGTCATCATCAGGACACCGGCGACCGTACAACACCCTTGTTGCATAACAACACTACGCTCAATAAACTAGGTCCCTCCGAAGGGGCATTAACTTAATGCTGCCGAAGTTAGCCTCAAGGTCACTTAAGAGAAGTTAACATCAAGGTTACTTAAGTTAACCTCAAGTTCACTTAAGTTAACCTCAAAGTCACTTAAGAGAAGTTAACATCAAGGTTACTTAAGTTAACCTCAAGGTCACTTAAGAGAAGTTAACATCAAGGTTACTTAAGTTAACCTCAAGGTCACTTAAGAGAAGTTAACATCAAGGTTACTTAAGTTAACCTCAAGGTCACTTAAGTTAACCTCAAGGTCACTTAAGAGAAGTTAACCTCAAGATAACTAAAGTTAACCTCAAGGTCACTTAAGAGAAGTTAACCTCAAGGTCACTTAAGAGAAGTTAACATCAAGGTTACTTAAGTTAACCTCAAGGTCACTTAAGTTAACCTCAAGGTCACTTAAGAGAAGTTAACCTCAAGATAACTAAAGTTAACCTCAAGGTCACTTAAGAGAAGTTAACCTCAAGGTCACTTAAGAGAAGTTAACATCAAGGTTACTTAAGTTAACCTCAAGGTCACTTAAGTTAACCTCAAGGTCACTTAAGAGAAGTTAACCTCAAGATAACTAAAGTTAACCTCAAGGTCACTTAGGAGAAGTTAACCTCAAGGTCACTTAACCGCAAGGTCACTTAAGAGAAGTTCACCTCAAGGTCACTTAAGAGAAGTTCACCTCAAAGTCACTTAGGAGAAGTTAACCTCAAGGTCACTTAACCGCAAGGTCACTTAAGAGAAGTTCACCTCAAGGCCACTTAAGAGAAGTTCACCTCAAAGTCACTTAAGTTAACCTCCAGGTCACTTAACCGCAAGGTCACTTAAGAGAAGTTCACCTCAAGGTCACTTAAGTTAACCTCAAGGTAACTTAAAAGAAGTTAACCTCAAGATAACTAAAGTTAACCTCAAGGTCACTTAAGAAAAGTTAACCTCAAGGACACTTAAGTTAACCTCAAGGTCACTTAACCGCAAGGTCACTTAAGAGAAGTTCACCTCAAGGTCACTTAAGTTAACCTCAAGGTCACTTAAAAGAAGTAAACCTCAAGATAACTAAAGTTAACCTCAAGATAACTAAAGTTAACCTCAAGATAACTAAAGTTAACCTCAAGATAACTAAAATTAACATCAAGGTCACTTAAGAGAAGTTAACCTCAAGGTCACTTAAGGAAAGTTAACCTCAGTCACTTAAGTTAACCTCAAGGTCACTTAAGGAAAGTTAACCTCAGTCACTTAAGTTAACTTCAAGGTCACTTAAGAGAAGTTAACCTCAAGGTCACTTAAGGAAAGTTAACCTCAGTCACTTAAGTTAACCTCAAGGTCACTTAAGAGAAGTTAACCTCAAAGAAAGACTTCAAAGATAATTACTTT
>NC_091294.1:19196414-19208914 GCF_038502225.1 Cherax quadricarinatus
TGGTCCAGGACCAGTGTGGTCTAGGCAGTAATAACAAATTTCAGGATTTGTATTTTTTTTTTTTGGCAACCACTCCCGTGTTATACCGGTACCAAGCACAGCCAGCTGTATTGTCGACTACACGACAACAACCAGCTGTATTGTTGACTACACGACAACAACCAGCTGTATTGTCGACTACACGACAACAACCAGCTGTATTGTCGACTACACGACAACAACCAGCTGTATTGTCGACTACACGACAACAACCAGCTGTATTGTCGACTACACGACAACAACCAGCTGTATTGTCGACTACACGACAACAACCAGCTGTATTGTCGACTACACGACAACAACCAGCTGTATTGTTGACTACACGACAACAACCAGCTGTATTGTTGACTACACGACAACAACCAGCTGTATTGTTGACTACACGACAACAACCAGCTGTATTGTCGACTACACGACAACAACCAGCTGTATTGTCGACTACACGACAACAACCAGCTGTATTGTTGACTACACGACAACAACCAGCTGTATTGTTGACTACACGACAACAACCAGCTGTATTGTTGACTACACGACAACAACCAGCTGTATTGTTGACTACAAGACAACAACCAGCTGTATTGTCGACTACACGACAACAACCAGCTGTATTGTTGACTACACGACAACAACCAGCTGTATTGTTGACTACACGACAACAACCAGCTGTATTGTTGACTACACGACAACAACCAGCTGTATTGTTGACTACACGACAACAACCAGCTGTATTGTCGACTACACGACAACAACCAGCTGTATTGTTGACTACACGACAACAACCAGCTGTATTGTTGACTACACGACAACAACCAGCTGTATTGTCGACTACACGACAACAACCAGCTGTATTGTTGACTACACGACAACAACCAGTTGTACTGTTGACTACACGACAACAACCAGCTGTATTGTCGACTACACGACAACAACCAGCTGTATTGTTGACTACACGACAACAACCAGCTGTATTGTTGACTACACGACAACAACCAGCTGTATTGTCGACTACACGACAACAACCAGCTGTATTTTTGACTACACGACAACAACCAGCTGAATTGTCGACTACACGACAATAACCAGCTGTATTGTCGACTACACGACAACAACCAGCTGTATTGTTGACTACACGACAACAACCAGCTGTATTGTTGACTACACGACAACAACCAGCTGTATTGTTGACTACACGACATCAACCAGCTGTATTGTTGACTACACGACAACAACCAGCTGTATTGTCGACTACACGACAACAACCAGCTGTATTGTCGACTACACGACAACAACCAGCTGTATTGTTGACTACACGACAACAACCAGCTGTATTGTTGACTACAAGAAAACAACCAGCTCTATTGTCGATTACACGACAACAACCAGTTGTATTGTCGACTACAAGACAACAACCAGCTGTATTGTCGACTACACGACAACAACCAGGTGTATTGTCGACTACACGACAACAACCAGCTGTATTGTCGACTACACGACAACAAACAGGTGTATTGTTGACTACACGACAACAACCAGCTGTATCGTCGACTACACGACAACAACCAGCTGTATTGTCGACTTCACGACAACAACCAGCTGTATTGTTGACTACACGACAACAACCAGCTGTATTGTCGACTACACGACAACAACCAGCTGTATTGTCGACTACACGACAACAACCAGCTGTATTGTTAACTACACGACAACAACCAGCTGTATTGTCGACTACACGACAACAACCAGCTGTATTGTTGACTACACGACAACAACCGGCTGTATTGTTGACTACACGACAACAACCAGCTGTATTGTTGAATACACGACAACAACCAGCTGTATTGTCGACTACACGAAAACAACCAGCTGTATTGTCGACTACACGACAACAACCAGCTGTATTGTCGACTACACGACAACAACCAGCTGTATTGTCGACTACACGACAACAACAAGCTGTATTGTTGACTACACGACAACAACCAGCTGTATTGTTGACTACACGACAACAACCAGCTGTATTGTCGACTACACGACAACAACCAGCTGCATTGTAGACTACACGACAACAACCAGCTGTATTGTTGACTACACGACAACAACCAGCTGTATTGTTGACTACACGACAACAACCAGCTGTATTGTTGACTACACGACAACAACCAGCCTTTTTGTCGACTACACGACAACAACCAGCTGTATTTTTGACTACACGACAACAACCAGCTGTATTGTCGACTACACGACAACACCCAGCTGTATTGTCGACTACACGACAACAACCAGCTGTATTGTTGACTACACGACAACAACCAGCTGTATTGTTGACTACACGACAACAGCCAGCTGTATTGTTGACTACACGACAACAACCAGCTGTGTTGTCGACTACACGACAACAACCAGCTGTATTGTCGACTACACGACAAGAACCAGCTGTATTGTCGACTACACGACAACAACCAGCTGTATTGTCGACTACACGACAACAACCAGCTGTATTGACTACACGACAACAACCAGCTGTATTGTTGACTACACGACAACAACCAGCTGTATTGTTGACTACACGACAACAGCCAGCTGTATTGTTGACTACACGACAACAACCAGCTGTGTTGTCGACTACACGACAACAACCAGCTGTATTGTCGACTACACGACAACAACCAGCTGTATTGTCGACTACACGACAACAACCAGCTGTATTGTCGACTACACGACAACAACCAGCTGTATTGACTACACGACAACAACCAGCTGTATTGTTGACTACACGACAACAACCAGCTGTATTGTTGACTACACGACAACAACCAGCTTTATTGACGACTACACGACAACAACCAGCTGTATTGTCGACTACACGACAACAACCAGCTGTATTGTTGACTACACGACAACAACCAGCTGTATTGTCGACTACACGACAACAACCAGCCTTATTGTCGACTACACGTCAACAATCAGCTGTATTTTTGACTACACGACAACAACCAGCTTTATTGACGACTACACGACAACAACCAGCTGTATTGTCGACTACACGACAACAACCAGCTGTATTATTGACTACACGACAACAACCAGCTGTATTGTTGACTACACAACAACAACCAGCTGTATTGTCGACTACACGACAACAACCAGCTGTGTTGTCGACTACACGACAACAACCAGCTGTATTGTTGACTACACAACAACAACCAGCTGTATTGTTGACTACACGACAACAACCAGCTGTATTGTCGACATCACGACAACAACCAGCTGTATTGTCGACTACACGACAACAACCAGCTGTATTGTTAACTACACGACAACAACCAGCTGTATTGTCGACTACACGACAGCAACCAGCTGTATTGTTAACTACACGACAACAACCAGCTGTATTGTCGACTACACGACAACAACCAGCTGTATTGTCGACTACACGACAACAACCAGCTGTATTGTTGACTACACGACAACAACCAGCTGTATTGTTGACTACACGACAACAACCAGCTGTATTGTCGACTACACGAAAACAACCAGCTGTATTGTCGACTACACGACAACAACCAGCTGTATTGTCGACTACACGACAACAACCAGCTGTATTGTCGACTACACGACAACAACAAGCTGTATTGTTGACTACACGACAACAACCGGCTGTATTGTTGACTACACGACAACAACCAGCCTTTTTGTCGACTACACGACAACAACCAGCTGTATTTTTGACTACACGACAACATCCAGCTGTATTGTCGACTACACGACAACAACCAGCTGCATTGTAGACTACACGACAACAACCAGCTGTATTGTTGACTACACGACAACAACCAGCTGTATTGTTGACTACACGACAACAACCAGCCTTTTTGTCGACTACACGACAACAACCAGCTGTATTTTTGACTACACGACAACAACCAGCTGTATTGTCGACTACACGACAACAACCAGCTGTATTGTCGACTACACGACAACAACCAGCTGTATTGTTGACTACACGACAACAAGGAGCTGTATTGTTGACTACACAACAACAACCAGCTGTATTGTTGACTACACGACAACAACCAGCTGTATTGTTGACTACACGACAACAACCAGCTGTATTGTTGACTACACGACAACAACCAGCCTTATTGTCGACTACACGACAACAACCAGCTGTATTGTCGACTACACGACAACAACCAGCTGTGTTGTCGACTACACGACAACAACCAGCTGTGTTGTTGACTACACAACAACAACCAGCTGTATTGTTGACTACACGACAACAACCAGCTGTATTGTCGACATCACGACAACAACCAGCTGTATTGTCGACTACACGACAACAACCAGCTGTATTGTTAACTACACGACAACAACCAGCTGTATTGTCGACTACACGACAACAACCAGCTGTATTGTCGACTACACGACAACAACCAGCTGTATTGTTGACTACACGACAACAACCAGCTGTATTGTTGACTACACGACAACAACCAGCTGTATTGTCGACTACACGAAAACAACCAGCTGTATTGTCGACTACACGACAACAACCAGCTGTATTGTCGACTACACGACAACAACAAGCTGTATTGTTGACTACACGACAACAACCAGCTGTATTGTTGACTACACGACAACAACCAGCTGTATTGTCGACATCACGACAACAACCAGCTGTATTGTTGACTACACGACAACAACCAGCTGTATTGTCGACTACACGACAACAACCAGCTGTATTGTCGACTACACGACAACAACCGGCTGTAATGTTAACTACACGACAACAACCAGCTGTATTGTCGACTACACGACAACAACCAGCTGTATTGTCGACTACACGAGAACAACCAGCTGTATTGTTGACTACACGACAACATCCAGATGTATTGTTGACTACACGACAACAACCAGCTGTATTGTCGACTACACGACAACAACCAGCTGTATTGTCGACTACACGACAACAACCAGCTGTATTGTTGACTACACGACAACAACCAACTGTATTGTTGACTACACGACAACAACCAGCAGTACTGTTGACTACACGACAACAACCAGCTGTATTGTCGACTACACGACAACAACAAGCTGTATTGTCGCCTACACGACAACAACCAGCTGTATTGTTGACTACACGACAACAACCAGCTGTATTATCGACTACACGACAACAACCAGCTGTATTGTCGACTACACGACAAGAAGCAGCTGTATTGTCGACTACACGACAACAACCAGCTGTATTGTCGACTACACGACAACAACCAGCTGTATTGTTTACTACACGACAACAACCAGCTGTATTGTCGACTACACGACAACAACCAGCTGTATTGTCGACTACACGACAACAACCAGCTGTATTGTTGACTACACGACAACAACCAGCTGTATTGTCGACTACACGACAACAACCAGCTGTATTGTCGACTACACGACAACAACCAGCTGTATTGTTGACTACACGACAACAACCAGCTGTATTGTTGACTACACGACAACAACCAGCTGTATTGTTGACTACACGACAACAACCAGCTGTATTGTTGACTACACGACAACAACCAGCTGTATTGTTGACTACACGACAACAACCAACTGTATTGACGATTACACGACAACAACCAGCTGTATTGTCGACTACACGACAACAACCAGCTGTATTGTCGACTGCACGACAACTACCAGCTGTATTGTTGACTACACGACAACAACCAGCTGTATTGTTGACTACACGACAACAACCAGCTGTATTGTTGACTACACGACAACAACCAGCTGTATTGTCGACTACACGACAACAACGAGCTGTATTGTGGACTACACGACAACAACCAGCTGTATTGTTGACTACACGACAACAACCAGCAGTACTGTTGACTACACGACAACAACCAGCTGTATTGTCGACTACACGACAACAACCAGCTGTATTGTCGACTACACGACAACAACTAGCTGTATTGTTGACTACACGACAACAACCAGCTGTATTATCGACTACACGACAACAACCAGCTGTATTGTCGACTACACGACAACAACCAGCTGTATTGTCGACTACACGACAACAACCAGCTGTATTGTCGACTACACGACAACAACCATCTGTATTGTTGACTACACGACAACAACCAGTTGTATTGTCGACTACACGACAACAACCAGCTGTATTGTCGACTACACGACAACAACCAGCTGTATTGTTGACTACACGACAACAACCAGTTGTATTGTCGACTACACGACAACAACCAGCTGTATTGTCGACTACACGACAACAACCAGCTGTATTGTCGACTACACGACAACAACCAGCTGTATTGTCGACTACACGACAACAACCAGCTGTATTGTCGACTACACGACAACAACCAGCTGTATTGTTGACTACACGACAACAACCAGTTGTATTGTCGACTACACGACAACAACCAGCTGTATTGTCGACTACACTACAACAACCAGCCTTATTGTCGACTACACGACAACAACCAGCTGTATTGTTAACTACACGACAACAACCAGCTGTATTGTCGACTACACGACAGCAACCAGCTGTAATATCGACTACACGACAACAACCAGCTGTATTGTCGACTACACTACAACAGCCAGCCTTTTTGTCGACTACACGACAACAACCAGCTGTATTGTTAACTACACGACAACAACCAGCTGTATTGTCGACTACCCGACAACAACCAGCTGTATTGTTAACTACACGACAACAACCAGCTGTATTGTCGACTACCCGACAACAACCAGCTGTATTGTTAACTACACGACAACAACCAGCTGTATTGTCGACTACACGACAACAACCAGCTGTATTGTTAACTACACGACAACAACCTGCTGTATTGTCGACTACACGACAACAACCAGCCGTATTGTCGACTACACGAAAACAACCAGCTGTATTGTCGACTACACGACAACAACCAGCTGTATTGTTAACTACACGACAACAACCAGCTGTATTGTCGACTACACGACAACAACCAGCTGTATTGTCGACTACACAACAACAACCAGCTGTATTGTTGACTACACGACAACAACCAGCTGTATTGTTGACTACACGACAACAACCAGCTGTATTGTCGACTACACGACAAGAACCAGCTGTATTGTCGACTACACGACAACAACCAGCAGTAATGTTGACTACACGACAACAACCAGCTGTATTGTCGACTACACGACAACAACCAGCTGTATTGTCGACTACACGACAACAACCAGCTGTATTGTTGACTACACGACAACAACCAGTTGTATTATCGACTACACGACAACAACCAGCTGTATTGTTGACTACACGACAACAACCAGCTGTATTTTCGACTACACGACAACAACCAGCTGTATTGTCGACTACACGACAACAACCAGCTGTATTATCGACTACACGACAACAACCAGCTGTATTGTAGACTACACGACAACAACCAGCTGTATTGTCGACTACACGACAACAACCAGCTGTATTGTTGACTAAAAGACAACAGCCAGGTGTATTGTTGACTACACGACAACAACCAGCTGTATTGTTGACTACACGACAACAACCAGCTGTATTGTTGATTACACGACAACAGCCAGCTGTATTGTTGACTACACGACAACAACCAGCTGTATTGTCGACTACACGACAACAACCAGCTGTATTGTCGACTACACGACAAGAACCAGCAGTATTGTCGACTACACGACAACAACCAGCTGTATTGTCGACTACACGACAACAACCAGCTGTATTGTTGACTACACGACAACAACCAGCTGTATTGTCGATTACACGGCAACAACCAGCTGTATTGTCGACTACACGACAACAACCAGCTGTATTGTTGACTACACGACAACAACCAGCTGTATTGTCGACTACACGACAACAACCAGCTGTATTGTCGACTACACGACAACAACCAGCTGTATTGTCGACTACACGACAACAACCAGCTGTATTGTTGACTACACGACAACAACCAGCTGTATTGTTGACTACACGACAACAACCAGCCTTATTGTCGACTACACGTCAACAACCAGCTGTATTTTTGACTACACGACAACAACCAGCTGTATTGACGATTACACGACAACAACCAGCTGTATTGTCGACTACACGACAACAACCAGCTGTATTGTTGACTACACGACAACAACCAACTGTATTGTTGACTACACGACAACAACCAGCTGTATTGTCGACTACACTACAAAAACCAGCTGTGTTGTCGACTACACGACAACAACCAGCTGTATTGTTGACTACACGACAACAACCAGCTGTATTGTCGACTGCACGACAACAACCATTTGTATTGTCGACTTCACGACAACAACCAGCTGTATTGTTGACTACACGACAACAACCAGCTGTATTGTTGACTACACGACAACAACCAGCTGTATTGTCGACTACACGACAACAACCAGCTGTATTGTCGACTACACGACAACAACAAGCTGTATTGTCGACTACACGACAACAACCAGCTGTATTGTTGACTACACGACAACAACCAGCTGTATTGTTGACTACACGACAACAACCAGCTGTATTGTTGACTACACGACAACAACCAGCTGTATTGTCGACTTCACGACAACAACCAGCTGTATTGTTGACTACACGACAACAACCAGCTGTATTGTTGACTACACGACAACAACCAGCAGTACTGTTGACTATACGACAACAACTAGCTGTATTGTCGACTACACGACAACAACCAGCTGTATTGTCGACTACACGACAACAACCAGCTGTATTGTTGACTACACGACAACAACCAGCTGTACTGTCGACTACACGACAACAACCAGCTGTATTGTCGACTACACGACAACAACCAGCTCTATTATCGACTACACGACAACAACTAGCTGTATTGTCGACTACACGACAACAACCAGCTGTATTGTCGACTACACGACAACAACCAGCTGTATTGTTGACTACACGACAACAACCAGCTGTATTGTCGACTACACGACAACAACCAGCTGTATTGTCGACTACACTACAACAACCAGCCTTATTGTCGACTACACGACAACAACCAGCTGTATTGTTAACTACACGACAACAAACAGCTGTATTGTCGACTACACGACAACAACCAGCTGTAATATCGACTACACGAGAACAACCAGCTGTATTGTCGACTACACTACAACAACCAGCCTTATTGTCGACTACACGACAACAACCAGCTGTATTGTTAACTACACGACAACAACCAGCTGTATTGTCGACTACCCGACAACAGCCAGCTGTATTGTTAACTACACGACAACAACCAGCTGTATTGTCGACTACCCGACAACAACCAGCTGTAATATCGACTACACGACAACAACCAGCTGTATTGTCGACTACACGACAACAACCAGCCGTATTGTCGACTACACGACAACAACCAGCTGTATTGTCGACTACACGACAACAACCAGCTGTATTGTTGACTACACGACAACAACCAGCTGTATTGTTGACTACACGACAACAACCAGCTGTATTGCTGACTGCACGACAACAACCAGCTGTATTGTCGACTACACGACAACAACCAGCTGTATTCTCGACTACACGACAACAACCAGCTGTATTGTTGACTACACGACAACAACCAGCTGTATTGTTGACTACACGACAACAACCAGCTGTATTGTTAAGTACACAACAACAACCAGCTGTATTAAGTATACAACAACAACCAGCTGTATTAAGTATTCAACAACAACCAGCTGTACTGTTAAGTATACAACAACAACCAGCTGTATTAAGTATACAACAACAACCAGCTGTTCTGTTCAGTATACAACAACAACCAGCTGTATTAAGTATACAAGAACAACCAGCTGTATTAAGTATACAACAACAACGAGCTGTATTAAGTATACAACAACAACCAGCTGTATTAAGTATACAACAACAACCAGCGGTACTGTTAAGTATACAACAACAGCCAGCTGTATTAAGTATACAACAACAACCAGCTGTATTAAGTGCACAACAACAACCAGCTGTATTAAGTACACAACAACAACCAGCTGTATTAAGTATACATCAACAACCGGCTGTACTAACCGCACAACAACAACCAGCTGTATTAAGTACACAACAACAACCAGCTGTATTAAGTACACAACAACAACCAGCTGTATTAAGTATACAACAACAACCAGCTGTATTAAGTATACAACAACAACCAGCTGTACTGTTAAGTATACAACAACAACCAGCTGTATTAAGTACACAACAACAACCAGCTGTATAAAGTATACAACAACAACCAGTTGTATTAAGTATACAACAACAACCAGCTGTACTGTTAAGTATACAACAACAACCAGCTTTATTATGTATACAACAACAACCAGCTGTACTCTTAATTATACAACAACAACCAGCTGTATTAAGTACACAACAACAACCAGCTGTATTAAGTACACAACAACAACCAGCTCTATTAAGTATGCAACAACAACCAGCTGTATTAAGTACACAACAACAACCAGCTGTATTAAGCACACAACAACAACCAGCTGTATTAAGTATACAACAACAACCAGCTGTACTGTTAAGTATACAACAACAACCAGCTGTATTAAGTACACAACAACAACCAGCTGTATTAAGTATACAACAACTACCAGCTGTATTAAGTATACAACAACAACCAGCTGTATTAAGTATACAACAACAACCAGCTGTATTAAGTATACAACAACAACCAGCTGTATTAAGTATACAACAACAACCAGCTGTATTAAGTATACAACAACAACCAGCTGTATTAAGTATACAACAACAACCAGCTGTATTAAGTATACAACAACAACCAGCTGTATTAAGTATACAACAACAACCAGCTGTATTAAGTATACAACAACAACCAGCTGTATTAAGTATACAACAACAACCAGCTGTATTAAGTATACAACAACAACCAGCTGTATTAAGTACACAACAACAACCAGCTGTATTAAGTATACAACAACAACCAGCTGTATTAAGTATACAACAACAACCAGCTGTATTAAGTATACAACAACAACCAGCTGTATTAAGTATACAACAACAACCAGCTGTATTAAGTATACAACAACAACCAGCTGTATTAAGTATACAACAACAACCAGCTGTACTGTTATGTACACAACAAGACGGGTCCAAACATCTGCCAAAAAAATCTGGCAAATATTGTAACATCAGCCAGTGTCATCAGACTAAGTTCCCTTAACCTGTCCTTATAATACATATTCCACAGCTGCGGTACTAGTCTACACTCTCTGTGTCCAGTGTCTTAACATGCTTGATTATATTCATGTCTTATGTAGCATCTTCATTACTTCTCATTTTTTCGTAATCAAATATTTTATTTTTAAATTCTGAAAATCTGCTTTTCTCTTCTGAAACTTTGTATTTTGGACCAGTTGTTGTTTATCAAGTACTAGCCTTCACTAGCACTTCTGATCCACTTCTTATCAAGTACTAGTCTTCACTAGCACTTCTGATCCACCTTTTATCAAGTACTAGCCTTCACTAGCACTTCTGATCCACTTCTTATCAAGTACTAGTCTTCACTATCACTTCTGATCCACCTTTTATCAAGTACTAGTCGTTACTAGCACTTCTGATCCACCTTTTATCAAGTACTAGTCTTCACTATCACTTCTGATCCACCTTTTATCAAGTACTAGTCTTCACTAGCACTTCTGATCCACCTTTTATCAAGTACTAGTCTTCACTAGCACTTCTGATCCACCTTTTATCAAGTACTAGTCTTCACTAGCACTTCTGATCCACCTTTTATCAAGTACTAGTCTTCACTAGCACTTCTGATCCTCCTTTTATCAAGTACTAGCCGTCACTAGCACTTCTGATCCACCTTTTGTCAAGTACTAGTCTTCACTAGCATTTCTGATCCACTTTTATCAAGTACTAGTCTTCACTAGCACTTCTGATCCACTTTTTTTTTACACAGGGTTTGACAAGGTTAAGGATCCCTAGCTTTATTGACAAGCTATTTACAGGTTAAGGATTCCTAACTTTATTGGCAAGCTAAGAGCTGTTACCTACATCAGCTCATTTGAAAGCATTTTTATTGTTATGAGACATACGAGTAGGGAACAGGATGAAGTTGGAGCCATCTGTGGGCCAGCATTTTCATTTGATCAACTGACTTTATCTCGTTGACATCATTATGCTGTACGAATGTGTTCCATACTCGAGTCATCCTGGGTATATATGATTTCAGAAGGAGTGATGTTCTGGAGAAGGGTACAGCCAGAGTGAAGTTGCTGCTTTCTGCCCATCTTGTGGCATAAAAGCTTGTTTCACGCTGTCCTCGAAGTGGATCCAAGTGGGGTACTTTGACAATATTGGCCTTGTACATAACAGCAAGGCCACCCACATCCCTCCTGCGTTG
>NC_091294.1:19216414-19263914 GCF_038502225.1 Cherax quadricarinatus
TGTTAACTGAGAGAATGTATGTTAACCGACAGAATGTATGTTAACCGACAGAATGTATGTTAACCGACAGAATGTATGTTAACCGACAGAATGTATGTTAACCGACAGAATGTATGTTAACCGACAGAATGTATGTTAACCGACAGAATGTATGTTAACCGATAGAATGTATGTTAACCGACAGAATGTATGTTAACCGACAGAATGTATGTTAACCGATAGAATGTATGTTAACCGACAGAATGTATGTTAACCGATAGAATGTATGTTAACCGACAGAATGTATGTTAACCGACAGAATGTATGTTAACCGATAGAATGTATGTTAACCGACAGAGTGTATGTTAACCGACAGAATGTATGTTAACCGACAGAATGTATGTTAACCGATAGAATGTATCTTAACCGACAGAATGTATGTTAACCGACAGAATGTATGTTAACCGATAGAATGTATGTTAACCGACAGAATGTGTATTAACCCAGAAAGTATAGACCAAATGTATGTTAACCGACAGAATGTATGTTAACCGACAGAATGTATATTATGTATGTTAACCGACAGAATGTATGTTAACCGACAGAATGTATGTTAACCGATAGAATGTATGTTAACCGACAGAATGTATGTTAACCGACAGAATGTATGTTAACCGATAGAATGTATGTTAACCGATAGAATGTATGTTAACCGATAGAATGTATGTTAACCGACAGAATGTATGTTAACCGATAGAATGTATGTATATAAGACAGTATGAGGGTTGTGGCAGTTTATTAAGAAGATTGTTGGTCCAACACAGATATACAGTGTATGGTTACTGGAGGAGAGGTTAAGTATACAGTGTATGGTTACTGGAGGAGAGGTTAAGTATATGGTGTATGGTTACTGGAGGAGAGGTTAAGTATACAGTGTATGGTTACTGGAGGAGAGGTTAAGTATACAGTGTATGGTTACTGGAGGAGAGGTTAAGTATACAGTGTATGGTTACTGGAGGAGAGGTTAAGTATACAGTGCATGGTTACTGGAGGAGAGGTTAAGTATACAGTGTATGGTTACTGGAGGAGAGGTTAATTATACAGTGTATGGTTACTGGAGGAGAGGTTAAGTATACAGTGTATGGTTACTGGAGGAGAGGTTAAGTATACAGTGTATGGTTACTGGAGGAGAGGTTAAGTATACAGTGTATGGTTACTGGAGGAGAGGTTTAATTATACAGTGTATGGTTACTGGAGGAGAGGTTAATATACAGTGTATGGTTACTGGAGGAGAGGTTAATTATACAGTGTATGGTTACTGGAGGAGAGGTTAATTATACAGTGTATGGTTACTGGAGGAGAGGTTAAGTATACAGTGTATGGTTACTGGAGGAGAGGTTAATTATACAGTGTATGGTTACTGGAGGAGAGGTTAAGTATACAGTGTATGGTTACTGGAGGAGAGGTTAATTATACAGTGTATGGTTACTGGAGGAGAGGTTAATTATACAGTGTATGGTTACTGGAGGAGAGGTTAAGTATACAGTGTATGGTTACTGGAGGAGAGGTTAATTATACAGTGTATGGTTACTGGAGGAGAGGTTAAGTATACAGTGTATGGTTACTGGAGGAGAGGTTAATTATACAGTGTATGGTTACTGGAGGAGAGGTTAAGTATACAGTGTATGGTTACTGGAGGAGAGGTTAAGTATACAGTGTATGGTTACTGGGGGAGAGGTTAAATATACAGTGTATGGTTACTGGAGGAGAGGTTAAGTATACAGTGTATGGTTACTGGAGGAGAGGTTAAGTATACAGTGTATGATTACTGGAGGAGAGGTTAAGTATACAGTGTATGGTTACTGGAGGAGAGGTTAAGTATACAGTGCATGGTTACTGGAGGAGAGGTTAAGTATACAGTGTATGGTTACTGGAGGAGAGGTTAAGTATACAGTGTATGGTTACTGGAGGAGAGGTTAAGTATACAGTGTATGGTTACTGGAGGAGAGGTTAAGTATACAGTGTATGGTTACTGGAGGAGAGGTTAAGTATACAGTGTATGGTTACTGGAGGAGAGGTTAAGTATACAGTGGATGGTTACTGGAGGAAAGGTTAAGTATACAGTGCATGGTTACTAGAGGAGAGGTTAAGTATACAGTGTATGGTTACTGGAGGAGAGGTTAAGTATACAGTGTATGGTTACTGGAGGAGAGGTTAAGTATACAGTGTATGGTTACTGGAGGAGAGGTTAAGTATACAGTGTATGGTTACTGGAGGAGAGGTTAAGTATATGGTGTATGGTTACTGGAGGAGAGGTTAAGTATACAATGTATGGTTACTGGAGGAGAGGTTAAGTATACAGTGTATGGTTACTGGAGGAGAGGTTAAGTATACAGTGTATGGTTACTGGAGGAGAGGTTAAGTATATGGTGTATGGTTACTGGAGGAGAGGTTAACTATACAATGTATGGTTACTGGAGGAGAGGTTAAGTATACAGTGTACGGTTACTGGAGGAGAGGTTAAGTATACAGTGTATGGTTACTGTAGAAGAGGTTAAGTATTCAGTGTATGGTTGCTAGAGGAAAGGTTAAGTATACAGTGTATGGTTACTGGCGGAGAGGTTAAGTATACAGTGTATGGTTACTGGAGGAGAGGTTAAGTATACAGTGTATGGTTACTGGAGGAGAGGTTAAGTATACAGTGTATGGTTACTGGAGGAGAGGTTAAGTATACAGTGTATGGTTACTGGAGGAGAGGTTAAGTATACAGTGTATGGTTAGTGGAGGAGAGGTTAAGTATACAGTGTATGGTTACTGGAGGAGAGGTTAAGTATACAGTGTATGGTTACTGGAGGAGAGTTAAGTATACAGTGTATGGTTGCTGCAGGAAAGGTCAAGTATACAGTGTATGGTTACTGGAGGAGAGGTTAAGTATACAGTGTATGGTTACTGGAGGAGAGGTTAAGTATACAGTGTATGGTTACTGGAGGAGAGGTTAAGTATACAGTGTATGGTTACTGGAGGAGAGGTCAAGTATACAGTGTATGGTTACTGGAGGAGAGGTTAAGTATACAGTGTATGGTTACTGGAGGAGAGATTAAGTATACAGTGTATGGTTACTGAGGAGAGGTTAAGTATGCAGTGTATGGTTACTGGAGGAGAGGTCAAATATACAGTGTATGGTTACTGGAGGATAGGTTAAGTATACAGTGTATGGTTACTGGAGGAGAGGTTAAGTATACAGTGTATGGTTACTGGAGGAGAGGTTAAGTATAAGGTGTATGGTTACTGGAGGAGAGATTAAGTATACAGTGTATGGTTACTTGAGGAGAGGTTAAGTATACAGTGTATGGTTACTAGAGGAGAGTTTAGTATACAGTGTAGGTTACAGGAGGAGAGGTCAAGTATACAGTGTATGGTTACTGGAGGAGAGGTCAAGTATACAGTGTATGATTACTGGAGGAGAGGTTAAGTATACAGTGTATGGTTACTGGAGGAGAGGTTAAGTATACAGTGTATGGTTACTGGAGGAGAGGTTAAGTATACAGTGTATGGTTACTGGAGGAGAGGTTAAGTATACAGTGTATGGTTACTGGAGGAGAGGTTAAGTATACAGTGTATGGTTACTGGAGGAGAGGTTAAGTATATACAGTGTATGGTTACTGGAGGAGAGGTTAAGTATACAGTGTATGGTTACTGGAGGAGAGGTTAAGTATACAGTGTATGGTTACTGGAGGAGAGGTTAAGTATACAGTGTGTATGGTTACTGGAGGAGAGGTTAAGTATACAGTGTATGGTTACTGGAGGAGGAGAGGTTAAGTATACAGTGTATGGTTACTGGAGGAGAGGTTAAGTATACAGTGTATGGTTACTGGAGGAGAGGTCAAGTATACAGTGTATGGTTACTGGAGGAAAGGGTAAGTATACTGTGTATGGTTACTGGAGTAGAGCTTATGTATACAGTGTATGGTTACTTGAGGAGAGGTTAAGTATACAGTGTATGGTTACTGGAGGAGAGGTTAAGTATACAGTGTATGGTTACTGGAGGAGAGGTTAAGTATACAGTGTATGGTTACTGGAGGAGAGGTTAAGTATACAGTGTATGGTTACTGGAGGAGAGGTTAAGTATACAGTGTATGGTTACTGGAGGAGAGGTTAAGTATACAGTGTATGGTTACTGGAGGAGAGGTTAAGTATACAGTGTATGGTTACTGGAGGAGAGGTTAAGTATACAGTGTATGGTTACTGGAGGAGAGGTTAAGTATACAGTGTATGGTTACTGGAGGAGAGGTTAAGTATACAGTGTATGGTTACTGGAGGAGAGGTTAAGTATACAGTGTATGGTTACTGGAGGAGAGGTTAAGTATACAGTGTATGGTTACTGGAGGAGAGGTTAAGTATATGGTGTATGGTTACTGGAGGAGAGGTTAAGTATACAGTGTATGGTTACTGGAGGAGAGGTTAAGTATACAGTGTATGGTTACTGGAGGAGAGGTTAAGTATACAGTGTATGGTTACTGGAGGAGAGGTTAAGTATACAGTGTATGGTTACTGGAGGAGAGGTTAAGTATACAGTGTATGGTTACTGGAGGAGAGGTTAAGTATACAGTGTATGGTTACTGGAGGAGAGGTTAAGTATACAGTGTATGGTTACTGGAGGAGAGGTTAAGTATACAGTGTATGGTGCTGCAGGAAAGTAGTATGGTTAGTATACAGTGTAGATTGGAGGTTAAGTATACAGTGTATGGTTACTGGAGGAGAGGTTAAGTATACAGTGTATGGTTACTGGAGGAGAGGTTAAGTATACAGTGTATGGTTACTGGAGGAGAGGTTAAGTATACAGTGTATGGTTACTGGAGGAGAGGTTAAGTATACAGTGTATGGTTACTGGAGGAGAGGTTAAGTATACAGTGTATGGTTACTGGAGGAGAGGGTTAAGTATACAGTGTATGGTTACTGGAGGAGAGGTTAAGTATACAGTGTATGGTTACTGGAGGAGAGGTTAAGTATACAGTGTAAGGTTACTGGAGGAGAGGTTAAGTATACAGTGTATGGTTACTGGAGGAGAGGTCAAGTATACAGTGTATGGTTACTGGAGGAGAGGTTGTATACAGTGTATGGTTACTGGAGGAGAGGTTAAGTATATAGTGTATGGTTACTGGGGGAGAGGTTAAGTATACAGTGTATGGTTACTGGAGGAGAGGTTAAGTATACAGTGTATGGTTACTGGTTACTGGAGGAGGTTAAGTATACAGTGTATGGTTACTTGGTTACTGGGAGGAGAGGTTAAGTATACAGTGTATGGTTACTGGAGGAGAGGTATACAGTGTATGGTTACAGTGTACAGTGGTTACTGGAGGAGAGATTAAGTATACAGTGTATGGTTACTGGAGGAGAGGTTAAGTATACAGTGTATGGTTACTGGAGGAGAGGTTAAGTATACAGTGTATGGTTACTGGAGGAGAGGTTAAGTATACAGTGTATGGTTACTGGAGGAGAGGTTAAGTATACAGTGTGTTATGGTATACTGGAGGAGAGAGATTAAGTATAAGTATACAGTGTATGGTTACTGGAGGAGAGGTTAAGTATACAGTGTATGGTTACTGGAGGAGAGGTTAAGTATACAGTGTATGGTTACTGGAGGAGAGGTTAAGTATACAGTGTATGGTTACTGGAGGAGAGGTTAAGTATACAGTGTATGGTTACTGGAGGAGAGGTTAAGTATACAGTGTATGGTTACTGGAGGAGAGGTTAAGTATACAGTGTATGGTTACTGGAGGAGAGGTTAAGTATACAGTGTATGGTTACTGGAGGAGAGGTTAAGTATACAGTGTATGGTTACTGGAGGAGAGGTTAAGTATACAGTGTGTATGGTTACTGGAGGAGAGGTTAACAGTATACAGTGTATGGTTACTGGAGGAGAGGTTAAGTATACAGTGTATGGTTACTGGAGGAGAGGTTAAGTATACAGTGTATGGTTACTGGAGGAGAGGTTAAGTATACAGTGTATGGTTACTGGAGGAGAGGTTAAGTATACAGTGTATGGTTACTGGAGGAGAGGTTAAGTATACAGTGTATGGTTACTGGAGGAGAGGTTAAGTATACAGTGTATGGTTACTGGAGGAGAGTTAAGTATACAGTGTATGGTTAGAGGTATACAGTGTATGGTTACTGGAGGAGAGGTTAAGTATACAGTGTATGGTTACTGGAGGAGAGGTTAAGTATACAGTGTATGGTTACTGGAGGAGAGGTTAAGTATACAGTGTATGGTTACTGGAGGAGAGGTTAAGTATACAGTGTATGGTTACTGGAGGAGAGGTTAAGTATACAGTGTATGGTTACTGGAGGAGAGGTTAAGTATACAGTGTATGGTTACTGGAGGAGAGGTTAAGTATACAGTGTATGGTTACTGGAGGAGAGGTTAAGTATACAGTGTATGGTTACTGGAGGAGAGATTAAGTATACAGTGTATGGTTACTGAGGAGAGGTTAAGTATGCAGTGTATGGTTACTGGAGGAGAGGTCAAATATACAGTGTATGGTTACTGGAGGATTTAAGTATACAGTGTATGGTTACTGGAGGAGAGGTTAAGTATACAGTGTATGGTTACTGGAGGAGAGGTTAAGTATAAGGTGTATGGTTACTGGAGGAGAGATTAAGTATACAGTGTATGGTTACTTGAGGAGAGGTTAAGTATACAGTGTATGGTTACTAGAGGAGAGGTTAAGTATACAGTGTATGGTTACTGGAGGAGAGGTCAAGTATACAGTGTATGGTTACTGGAGGAGAGGTCAAGTATACAGTGTATGATTACTGGAGGAGAGGTTAAGTATACAGTGTATGGTTACTGGAGGAGAGGTTAAGTATACAGTGTATGGTTGGAGGAGAGGTTAAGTATACAGTGTATGGTTACTGGAGGAGAGGTTAAGTATACAGTGTATGGTTACTGGAGGAGAGGTTAAGTATACAGTGTATGGTTACTGGAGGAGAGGTTAAGTATACAGTGTATGGTTACTGGAGGAGAGGTTAAGTATACAGTGTATGGTTACTGGAGGAGAGATTAAGTATACAGTGTATGGTTACTGGAGGAGAGGTTAAGTATACAGTGTATGGTTACTGGAGGAGAGGTTAAGTATACAGTGTATGGTTACTGGAGGAGAGGTTAAGTATACAGTGTATGGTTACTGGAGGAGAGGTTAAGTATACAGTGTATGGTTACTGGAGGAGAGATTAAGTATACAGTGTATGGTTACTGGAGGAGAGGTTAAGTATACAGTGTATGGTTACTGGAGGAGAGGTTAAGTATACAGTGTATGGTTACTGGAGGAGAGGTTAAGTATACAGTGTATGGTTACTGGAGGAGAGGTTAAGTATACAGTGTATGGTTACTGGAGGAGAGGTTAAGTATACAGTGTATGGTTACTGGAGGAGAGGTTAAGTATACAGTGTATGGTTATTGGAGGAAAGGTTAAGTATACAGTGCATGGTTACTAGAGGAGAGGTTAAGTATACAGTGTATGGTTACTGGAGGAGAGGTTAAGTATACAGTGTATGGTTACTGGAGGAGAGGTTAAGTATACAGTGTATGGTTACTGGAGGAGAGGTTAAGTATATGGTGTATGGTTACTGGAGGAGAGGTTAAGTATACAATGTATGGTTACTGGAGGAGAGGTTAAGTATACAGTGTATGGTTACTGGAGGAGAGGTTAAGTATACAGTGTATGGTTACTGGAGGAGAGGTTAAGTATATGGTGTATGGTTACTGGAGGAGAGGTTAACTATACAATGTATGGTTACTGGAGGAGAGGTTAAGTATACAGTGTACGGTTACTGGAGGATAGGTTAAGTATACAGTGTATGGTTACTGTAGAAGAGGTTAAGTATTCAGTGTATGGTTGCTAGAGGAAAGGTTAAGTATACAGTGTATGGTTACTGGCGGAGAGGTTAAGTATACAGTGTATGGTTACTGGAGGAGAGGTTAAGTATACAGTGTATGGTTACTGGAGGAGAGGTTAAGTATACAGTGTATGGTTACTGGAGGAGAGGTTAAGTATACAGTGTATGGTTACTGGAGGAGAGGTTAAGTATACAGTGTATGGTTACTGGAGGAGAGGTTAAGTATACAGTGTATGGTTACTGGAGGAGAGGTTAAGTATACAGTGTATGGTTACTGGAGGAGAGGTTAAGTATACAGTGTATGGTTGCTGCAGGAAAGGTCAAGTATACAGTGTATGGTTACTGGAGGAGAGGTTAAGTATACAGTGTATGGTTACTGGAGGAGAGGTTAAGTATACAGTGTATGGTTACTGGAGGAGAGGTTAAGTATACAGTGTATGGTTACTGGAGGAGAGGTCAAGTATACAGTGTATGGTTACTGGAGGAGAGGTTAAGTATACAGTGTATGGTTACTGGAGGAGAGATTAAGTATACAGTGTATGGTTACTGAGGAGAGGTTAAGTATGCAGTGTATGGTTACTGGAGGAGAGGTGAAATATACAGTGTATGGTTACTGGAGGATAGGTTAAGTATACAGTGTATGGTTACTGGAGGAGAGGTTAAGTATACAGTGTATGGTTACTGGAGGAGAGGTTAAGTATAAGGTGTATGGTTACTGGAGGAGAGATTAAGTATACAGTGTATGGTTACTTGAGGAGAGGTTAAGTATTCAGTGTATGGTTACTAGAGGAGAGGTTAAGTATACAGTGTATGGTTACTGGAGGAGAGGTCAAGTATACAGTGTATGGTTACTGGAGGAGAGGTCAAGTATACAGTGTATGATTACTGGAGGAGAGGTTAAGTATACAGTGTATGGTTACTGGAGGAGAGGTTAAGTATACAGTGTATGGTTACTGGAGGAGAGGTCAAGTATACAGTGTATGGTTACTGGAGGAGAGGTTAAGTATACAGTGTATGGTTACTGGAGGAGAGGTTAAGTATACAGTGTATGGTTACTGGAGGAGAGGTTAAGTATACAGTGTATGGTTACTGGAGGAGAGATTAAGTATACAGTGTATGGTTACTGGAGGAGAGGTTAAGTATACAGTGTATGGTTACTGGAGGAGAGGTTAAGTATACAGTGTATGGTTACTGGAGGAGAGGTTAAGTATACAGTGTATGGTTACTGGAGGAGAGGTTAAGTATACAGTGTATGGTTACTGGAGGAGAGATTAAGTATACAGTGTATGGTTACTGGAGGAGAGGTTAAGTATACAGTGTATGGTTACTGGAGGAGAGGTTAAGTATACAGTGTATGGTTACTGGAGGAGAGGTTAAGTATACAGTGTATGGTTACTGGAGGAGAGGTTAAGTATACAGTGTATGGTTACTGGAGGAGAGGTTAAGTATACAGTGTATGGTTACTGGAGGAGAGGTTAAGTATACAGTGTATGGTTACTGGAGGAGAGGTTAAGTATACAGTGTATGGTTACTGGAGGAGAGGTTAAGTATACAGTGTATGGTTACTGGAGGAGAGGTTAAGTATACAGTGTATGGTTACTGGAGGAGAGGTTAAGTATACAGTGTATGGTTACTGGAGGAGAGGTTAAGTATACAGTGTATGGTTACTGGAGGAGAGGTTAAGTATACAGTGTATGGTTACTGGAGGAGAGGTTAAGTATACAGTGTATGGTTACTGGAGGAGAGGTTAAGTATACAGTGTATGGTTACTGGAGGAGAGGTTAAGTATACAGTGTATGGTTACTGGAGGAGAGGTTAAGTATACAGTGTATGGTTACTTGAGGAGAGGTTATGTATACAGTGTATGGTTACTGGAGGAGAGGTTAAGTATACAGTGTATGGTTACTGGAGGAGAGGTTAAGTATACAGTGTATGGTTACTGGAGGAGAGGTTAAGTAGCGGATATATCAGGTTACAAGTTAGTGTGACCAGAGCCAGTTTAAAGAGGGGGGCCACAACCCCCAGAAGAATAAAGAGGGGGGTACAGCCCCCACAAGATTAAAGAGGGGGGCTACAGCCCCAATAAGATGAGATATGAAAAAATATAAATTATTCAGATGCAGAGGTAGGTTACAAAATGCTGAATTGGGTGATTATGCTAAACACCCTATCTTACTGCCCAAAACTCATCATCTAACAAATTTGATTGTTCTAAATGCCCATAAAAATGTAATGCATGGTGGGGTACAAGATACCTTAAATTGTATTAGGGAAACTTTCTGGATTCCACAAGGACGGCAAAGTGTAAAAAGGGTGATTAAATCTTGTGTAATATGTCGCCGTGTGGATGCCAGATCCTATATGTACCCAGGTCCTCCACCATTGCCAAAGGAGCATGTACAATTAGTGAAACCATTTGATGTAACAGGTGTAGACTATTGTGGTCCAATAATGTTAACAGGTACTTCAGGTGGTGTTCCACTGAAAGTGTATGTTTGTTTGTTCACCTGTACCACTACTAGGGCAGTTCATTTAGAAGTGGCACAGGACTTGTCTGTAGAACAGTTTATACAGCTGTTTCGAAAATTTGCAGCTAGGAGATCCTGTCCGAGGTTGATGATGTCGGATAATGCCACAAATTTTGTAGCAGGTGCTCAACACTTGATAGAATTAAATAATAGTAACGATGTTCAATCTCTGTTAACCCAACGAGGGTGTACCTGGAAATTTATTACTCCTAGAGCCCCTTGGCAGGGGGGGCTGTACGAAAGACTGATAGGCACAGTGAAGAGGTGTCTCCGTAAAGTACTACACCGGAAGAGAATTAATTTGGAAGAATTCCGTGCAGTGTTAGTGGAGGCAGAAAATCGTATAAATAATAGGCCTCTCTCGTACATGAGTGATACACCTGATGCAGATGTATTAACACCTTCTCACCTAATATGTGGAAGGAAATTGGAAGCTGCCCCTGTCTATAGAGATAATCCGGAAGAAAGTGATGAAGATTACAATGATGCGGCAGTGTTGTGTGATAAATTTAAAATGTTAAATAAAGTAATTGATCATTGGTCTAATGTGTGGCATAAGGAATATCTTCTTACACTACGTGAACACTTTTATGGTGCGACAGAGGCAGTAAATCGACAGAACATTCAACCAGGTGACATTGTGTTAATTGACACTGAACAACATCGAACATTGTGGCCTCTGGGCAAAATATTGCCATCGTACCCAGATGCACAAGGTGTTGTCAGGAATGTCAAAGTGTTGTGTCGTGGCCAGGAAAGTTTATGCACAATTAATAAATTGATTCCCTTGGAATTAGGTGTTCAAGGAAGGAGGCCTGGTCACAGACCGGGCCGTGGGGGCGTTGACCCCCGAAACTCTCTCCAGGTAAACTCCAGGTAAATGAAAACCTGAGGGAAAGTGACACGAGTGATATGGAAGATAACGGTGACCAAGTGATGCCGGAAAATGAAATCGTGGTAAGACCTACTGGGAGAACAGCCACTCAAGCCAGAACCGGCTGGAATCATCTCCTAAAGGAAGGAGTAATTTGAGTCGTTTAGCAACAAACTCCGGCCGGCCGCAGTGTGGAAAATACTGTATATATTTTCCGGAAATACGGTAATTTATAGGTAAATAGATGCCCTATATTGTATTTTAAAAGAAGTATGTTATCGAAAAAAAGTAGAGACTCGCCATCTTGGTTTTGAATTTTGTACAAACGTTGGTATAATGGGAAGAATTTTTCATACTCTAGAGGTTAAAATTGTGTTGACACCTCTCAAATAGGAGGCGAAATTGGTGGATGTGCATTCCTGCATAGCTTGAGATATCAGACGATATAATTTCACATATATCATTTCACATATAATTATTAAGTAATTAACTAATTAATGACTTCACTAATTACCTCCGGTTCAAGAAGGACCAACGGGCAAATTAAATGTGGAAAATTGCATTTTTCTGAATGTAACTAATTATGTACATAACAGTAAATGAAAACAAAGATAATTATTATTTATCAATGCTACATAGACAAGTAGGAATTTGGGACACCTAGGTCGCAAAAAATGTCCACCTTCGATACCTACCACTGTCATAACCACAAGTTGCTTTGGACCTATTAATTAAATGAAATATACATACACCAGGAATACTGGTAAATATATAAATTTGTGGACTGTATATTAAAAATAATAAATGGTTATATATATACACAATTACATAACAGAAGGAAAATATATCTTAATATCACTCACCAATTTGACTGGAGATTAATGTGTATCATACTCAGAAAACCTCACTCTAACTAAATCTATGAAAATAATGCTGGCCAGAATTACACACAAATCTAGAGAGCTTATCTGAGGTTCCTGGAGCTGTCTTGTCCAGTCGTCTGATATCTCAAGTTATGTAGGAATGCACATCCACCAATTTCGCCTCCTATTTGAGAGGTGTCAACGCAATTTTAACCTCTAGAGCACGAAAAATTCTTCCCATTATACCAACGTTTGCACAAAATTCAAAACCAAGATGGCGAGTCTCTAGTTTTTTTCGATAACATACTTCTTTTAAAAATACAATATAGGGCATCTATTTACCTATATATTACCGTATTTCCGGAAAATATGTACAGTATTTTCCACAAGAGCGTCCATAAAGGACAGTCTTAGGGAGCTAAGAAATTTGGACAAGTCCAGACCAGGGGGATGTGGAGGGGGAGGGGGAAGGGAGGGGGAAGGGAGGGGGAGGGGGAGGGGAGGGGGAGGGGAGGGGGAGGGGGAGGGGGGAGGGGAAGGGGGGAGGGGGAGGGGAGGGGGAAGGGAGGGGGAGGGGGAAGGGAGGGGGAGGGGGAGAGGGAAGGGAGGGGGAAGGGAGGGGGAAGGGAGGGGAGGGGGAAGGGAGGGGGAAGGGAGTGGGAAGGGAGGGGGTGGGGGAAGGGGTCTATCAAGTTAGGATGTCCGTTTTGAAGATAAAAAAAATAGGAAAACAATTGTTTATGACTGGTCAACAATCACAATGTTTCCAAGACCAGAGTAACAATTGTTTATGACTGGTCAACAATCACAATGTTCCAAGACCAGAGTAACAATTGTTTATGACTGGTCAACAATCACAATGTTCCAAGACCAGAGTAACAATTGTTTATGACTGGTCAACAATCACAATGTTCCAAGACCAGAGGGACTGGTCAACAATCACAATGTTTCCAAGACCAGAGGGACTGGTCAACAATCACAATGTTCCAAGACCAGAGTAACAATTGTTTAGGGTCAACAATCACAATGTTCCAAGAGGGGTAACAATTGTTTATGACTGGTCAACAATCACAATGTTCCAAGACCAGAGTAACAATTGTTTATGACTGGTCAACAATCACAATGTTCCAAGACCAGAGGGGGTCAACAATCACAATGGGGTAACAAGGGGTCTATCAAGTTGACTGGTCAACGTCACAATGTTTCCAAGAAGATAAAAAAAATAGGAAAAAAATTGTTTATGACTGGTCAACAATCACAAGTTTCCAAGACCAGAGTAACAATTGTTTATGACTGGTCAACAATCACAATGTTTCCAAGACCAGAGTAACAACTGTTTATGACTGGTCAACAATCACAATGTTCCAAGACCAGAGTAACAATTGTTTATGACTGGTCAACAATCACAATGTTCCAAGACCAGAGTAACAATTGTTTATGACTGGTCAACAATCACAATGTTTCCAAGACCAGAGTAACAATTGTTTATGACTGGTCAACAATCACAATGTTCCAAGACCAGAGTAACAATTGTTTATGACTGGTCAACAATCACAATGTTCCAAGACCAGAGTAACAATTGTTTATGACTGGTCAACAATCACAATGTTCCAAGACCAGAGTAACAATTGTTTATGACTGGTCAACAATCACAATGTTTCCAAGACCAGAGTAACAATTGTTTATGACTGGTCAACAATCACAATGTTCCAAGACCAGAGTAACAATTGTTTATGACTGGTCAACAATCACAATGTTCCAAGACCAGAGTAACAATTGTTTATGACTGGTCAACAATCACAATGTTTCCAAGACCAGAGTAACAATTGTTTATGACTGGTCAACAATCACAATGTTCCAAGACCAGAGTAACAATTGTTTATGACTGGTCACAATCACAATGTTTCCAAGACCAGAGTAACAATTGTTTATGACTGGTCAACAATCACAATGTTCCAAGACCAGAGTAACAATTGTTTATGACTGGTCAACAATCACAATGTTCCAAGACCAGAGTAACAATTGTTTATGACTGGTCAACAATCACAATGTTCCAAGACCAGAGTAACAATTGTTTATGACTGGTCAACAATCACAATGTTCCAAGACCAGAGTAACAATTGTTTATGACTGGTCAACAATCACAATGTTCCAAGACCAGAGTAACAATTGTTTATGACTGGTCAACAATCACAATGTTTCCAAGACCAGAGTAACAATTGTTTATGACTGGTCAACAATCACAATGTTCCAAGACCAGAGTAACAATTGTTTATGACTGGTCAACAATCACAATGTTTCCAAGACCAGAGTAACAATTGTTTATGACTGGTCAACAATCACAATGTTCCAAGACCAGAGTAACAATTGTTTATGACTGGTCAACAATCACAATGTTCCAAGACCAGAGTAACAATTGTTTATGACTGGTCAACAATCACAATGTTCCAAGACCAGAGTAACAATTGTTTATGACTGGTCAACAATCACAATGTTTCCAAGACCAGAGTAACAATTGTTTATGACTGGTCAACAATCACAATGTTCCAAGACCAGAGTAACAATTGTTTATGACTGGTCAACAATCACAATGTTTCCAAGACCAGAGTAACAATTGTTTATGACTGGTCACCAATCACAATGTTCCAAGACCAGAGTAACAATTGTTTATGACTGGTCAACAATCACAATGTTTCCAAGACCAGAGTAACAATTGTTTATGACTGGTCAACAATCACAATGTTCCAAGACCAGAGTAACAATTGTTTATGACTGGTCAACAATCACAATGTTCCAAGACCAGAGTAACAATTGTTTATGACTGGTCAACAATCACAATGTTTCCAAGACCAGAGTAACAATTGTTTATGACTGGTCAACAATCACAATGTTCCAAGACCAGAGTAACAATTGTTTATGACTGGTCAACAATCACAATGTTCCAAGACCAGAGTAACAATTGTTTATGACTGGTCAACAATCACAATGTTCCAAGACCAGAGTAACAATTGTTTATGACTGGTCAACAATCACAATGTTCCAAGACCAGAGTAACAATTGTTTATGACTGGTCAACAATCACAATGTTCCAAGACCAGAGTAACAATTGTTTATGACTGGTCAACAATCACAATGTTCCAAGACCAGAGTAACAATTGTTTATGACTGGTCAACAATCACAATGTTCCAAGACCAGAGTAACAATTGTTTATGACTGGTCAACAATCACAATGTTCCAAGACCAGAGTAACAATTGTTTATGACTGGTCAACAATCACAATGTTCCAAGACCAGAGTAACAATTGTTTATGACTGGTCAACAATCACAATGTTCCAAGACCAGAGTAACAATTGTTTATGACTGGTCAACAATCACAATGTTCCAAGACCAGAGTAACAATTGTTTATGACTGGTCAACAATCACAATGTTCCAAGACCAGAGTAACAATTGTTTATGACTGGTCAACAATCACAATGTTCCAAGACCAGAGTAACAATTGTTTATGACTGGTCAACAATCACAATGTTCCAAGACCAGAGTAACAATTTTCAACTAATTTTAGGTCACTGATAATGAATATCTTGGTTAAAATTGTTTGTTAGTTCTACTTTTCAGTATAGACGTACATGTCACAACAGGTTCCAACAGTCTTGTGGCAGTGTGCTTCTTGCCACACTCACAGTCTGACTGATCTTCATTATTGTTCCAGCAGTCATACAAGATGATTGTGATGATTGTGGTGAAAGGTCGGTGATTTTCGTAGCCAAACACTTTTTTAACTTATATATTCACTGAGCAAGCTATTGATGTGCATGTGAAGCATGTTATATTAATTATATTTTCCTTCTGAATGATATAAATACTTCTGCTTTGCTGTCATCCTCTGTATTATAATGATAAATTAATGAATAAATTTTCTGTTTATCTTCTAAATGGTTGTTGTTTTCTTTTTTCAGATGCCTCGTATTTGTGTGAATATTGCAGACAACTTCTGCTACACTTGTGGTGAGGTGACCTTTGTATCACAAAAGTGCCATATAACTGCTATGGTTAGAAAGGCATATCACCTATATTGTGGATGCAAGATTGGTGACCAGGATAAGAACTGGACTCCACATATATGCTGCAACAGTTGTGCTACTAACCTTCGCCAATGGTTGAACAGGAAGAGGAAAGGAATGCCTTTTGCTGTGCTAATGTCATGGCGGGAGCCAACAGACAATACCAACAATTGTTATTTCTGCATGGCACCTCCAGTACAAAAGGGCTTGTCAAAGAAAAAAAGAGGTCCATTGAATATCCAAACATTCCATCAGGTATTCGCCCAGTTTCACATGGAGAAAGTCTACCTGGTCGTGGTACCAGGGCAAATGTGGCACAAGATGCTTGCAGACTGTTGCTGGACATTGGCAAGAGATGATTCTTCAGGCCACCACAAGTGTCAAGTAAAAAGGCAGAGAGTAGGTACGGATTACAGTTTAAAACATACAGACACATATTGTACGTTATAATCAAATAATCAAATATTACATGTCTCGTATCTTTAAACCTATAACCAATAAGCATTTTCCAAGGTGACATTTGGATTCAGGACATGAAAATATATAGGAATTAACTAATCTCAATTAAGAAACACGGATCTTTACACAAGCTGTTGACCAGTGTTATTCAAGTTCAGTTTTCCAGGTTTTTTAATTTTTTTACACAAGGGGGTGGGGGGTTATCGATGCCCAGATGGCACTGTCAGGGTGGATCTAGAGGGGGGGTTATCGATGCCCAGATGGCACTGTCAGGGTGGATCTAGAGGGGGGGTTATCGATGCCCAGATGGCACTGTCAGGGTGGATCTAGAGGGGGGTATCGATGCCCAGATGGCACTGTCAGGGTGGATCTAGAGGGGGGGTATCGATGCCCAGATGGCACTGTCAGGGTGGATCTAGAGGGGGGGTTATCGATGCCCAGATGGCACTGTCAGGGTGGATCTAGAGGGGGGGGTTATCGATTCCCAGATGGCACTGTCAGGGTGGATCTAGAGGGGGGTATCGATGCCCAGATGGCACTGTCAGGGTGGATCTAGAGGGGGGGGGGTTATCGATGCCCAGATGGCACTGTCAGGGTGGATCTAGAGAGGTTTCTAAAACGTAGTGGATTATATATATTTAAGAAAAGAATAATAATTGTTGGATCACATAAGGGTCGTCCATAAAGAATATCTGTGATTTCTGCGCTATGTTTGACCTCCCTCTTCTCTTGTCCATACATAACATATTGTTTGTAAACACGAGGAAAACATCAAGAGAAGAGTCACATTATTACTTCAATACACATCTCTCTATTGCTTAACAAATATTAATATAAAATAAATCATATATTATGAATAGGCCTACTGTATTTTAATTACAGTGTACTAGAGCCTACCAATTATTGATAACTTAAAAACTATTTGTGTTAATAATAAAACAATTATATCAAAACAGAAAAAGAGACACCCCACTATGGAGCAGGGACGCCAGACCAGGCAGCAGGGACGCCAGACCAGGCAGCAGGGACGCCAGACCAGGCAGCAGGGACGCCAGACCAGGCAGCAGGGACGCCAGACCAGGCAGCAGGGACGCCAGACCAGGCAGCAGGGACGCCAGACCAGGCAGCAGGGACGCCAGACCAGGCAGCAGGGACCCCAGACCAGGCAGAAGGGACCCCAGACCAGGCAGCAGGGACGCCAGACCAGGCAGCAGGGACGCCAGACCAGGCAGCAGGGACGCCAGACCAGGCAGCAGGGACGCCAGACCAGGCAGCAGGGACGCCAGACCAGGCAGCAGGGACGCCAGACCAGGCAGCAGGGACGCCAGACCAGGCAGCAGGGACGCCAGACCAGGCAGCAGGGACCCCAGACCAGGCAGCAGGGACGCCAGACCAGGCAGCAGGGACGCCAGACCAGGCAGCAGGGACGCCAGACCAGGCAGCAGGGACGCCAGACCAGGCAGCAGGGACGCCAGACCAGGCAGCAGGGACGCCAGACCAGGCAGCAGGGACGCCAGACCAGGCAGCAGGGACGCCAGACCAGGCAGCAGGGACGCCAGACCAGGCAGCAGGGACCCCAGACCAGGCAGCAGGGACCCCAGACCAGGCAGCAGGGACGCCAGACCAGGCAGCAGGGACGCCAGACCAGGCAGCAGGGACGCCAGACCAGGCAGCAGGGACCCCAGACCAGGCAGCAGGGACGCCAGACCAGGCAGCAGGGACGCCAGACCAGGCAGCAGGGACGCCAGACCAGGCAGCAGGGACGCCAGACCAGGCAGCAGGGACGCCAGACCAGGCAGCAGGGACGCCAGACCAGGCAGCAGGGACGCCAGACCAGGCAGCAGGGACGCCAGACCAGGCAGCAGGGACGCCAGACCAGGCAGCAGGGACGCCAGACCAGGCAGCAGGGACGCCAGACCAGGCAGCAGGGACGCCAGACCAGGCAGCAGGGACCCCAGACCAGGCAGCAGGGACGCCAGACCAGGCAACAGAGACCCCAGACCAGGCAGCAGGGACCCCAGACCAGGCAGCAGGGACCCCAGACCAGGCAGTAGGAACCCCAGACCAGGCAGCAGGGACCCCAGACCAGGCAGCAGGGACGCCAGACCAGGCAGCAGGGACGCCAGACCAGGCAGCAGGGACGCCAGACCAGGCAGCAGGGACGCCAGACCAGGCAGCAGGGACGCCAGACCAGGCAGCAGGGACCCCAGACCAGGCAGCAGGGACGCCAGACCAGGCAGCAGGGACGCCAGACCAGGCAGCAGGGACGCCAGACCAGGCAGCAGGGACGCCAGACCAGGCAGCAGGGACGCCAGACAGCAGGGACGCCAGACCAGGCAGCAGGGACTCCAGATCAGGCAGCAGGGACTCCAGACCAGGCAGCAGGGACTCCAGACCAGGCAGCAGGGACGCCAGACCAGGCAGCAGGGACGCCAGACCAGGCAGCAGGGACTCCAGACCAGGCAGCAGGGACCCCAGACCAGGCAGCAGGGACTCCAGACCAGGCAGCAGGGACCCCAGACCAGGCAGCAGGGACGCCAGACCAGGCAGCAGGGACGCCAGACCAGGCAGCAGGGACGCCAGACCAGGCAGCAGGGACGCCAGACCAGGCAGCAGGGACGCCAGACCAGGCAGCAGGGACGCCAGACCAGGCAGCAGGGACGCCAGACCAGGCAGCAGGGACGCCAGACCAGGCAGCAGGGACGCCAGACCAGGCAGCAGGGACGCCAGACCAGGCAGCAGGGACGCCAGACCAGGCAGCAGGGACGCCAGACCAGGCAGCAGGGACGCCAGACCAGGCAGTAGGAACCCCAGACCAGGCAGCAGGGACGCCAGACCAGGCAGCAGGGACGCCAGACCAGGCAGCAGGGACGCCAGACCAGGCAGCAGAGACCCCAGACCAGGCAGCAGGGACGCCAGACCAGGCAGCAGGGACGCCAGACCAGGCAGCAGAGACCCCAGACCAGGCAGCAGGGACGCCAGACCAGGCAGCAGGGACGCCAGACCAGGCAGCAGAGACCCCAGACCAGGCAGCAGGGACGCCAGACCAGGCAGCAGGGACGCCAGACCAGGCAGCAGGGACGCCAGACCAGGCAGCAGGGACTCCAGACCAGGCAGCAGGGACGCCAGACCAGGCAGCAGGGACGCCAGACCAGGCAGCAGGGACGCCAGACCAGGCAGCAGAGACCCCAGACCAGGCAGCAGGGACGCCAGACCAGGCAGCAGGGACGCCAGACCAGGCAGCAGAGACCCCAGACCAGGCAGCAGGGACGCCAGACCAGGCAGCAGGGACGCCAGACCAGGCAGCAGGGACGCCAGACCAGGCAGCAGGGACTCCAGACCAGGCAGCAGGGACGCCAGACCAGGCAGCAGGGACGCCAGACCAGGCAGCAGGGACTCCAGACCAGGCAACAGGGACGCCAGACCAGGCAGCAGGGACGCCAGACCAGGCAGCAGGGACCCCAGACCAGGCAGCAGGGACTCCAGACCAGGCAGCAGGGACGCCAGACCAGGCAGCAGGGACGCCAGACCAGGCAGCAGGGACTCCAGACCAGGCAGCAGGGACCCCAGACCAGGCAGCAGGGACCCCAGACCAGGCAGCAGGGACCCCAGACCAGGCAGCAGGGACGCCAGACCAGGCAGCAGGGACGCCAGACCAGGCAGCAGGGACGCCAGACCAGGCAGCAGGGACCCCAGACCAGGCAGCAGGGACTCCAGACCAGGCAGCAGGGACCCCAGACCAGGCAGCAGGGACCCCAGACCAGGCAGCAGGGACCCCAGACCAGGCAGCAGGGACGCCAGACCAGGCAGCAGGGACGCCAGACCAGGCAGCAGGGACGCCAGACCAGGCAGCAGGGACCCCAGACCAGGCAGCAGGGACTCCAGACCAGGCAGCAGGGACCCCAGACCAGGCAGCAGGGACGCCAGACCAGGCAGCAGGGACGCCAGACCAGGCAGCAGGGACGCCAGACCAGGCAGCAGGGACGCCAGACCAGGTAGCAGGGGCCCCAGACCAAGGAAAATGGCAAATGGAAGCCGTCACAGAACTCCACGTGTATATGAAAGTGGTGCTTAAAATGGAAATTATCTGAAGCACGTGATATAATACACCTTAAAGAATGTCAAAAGTACCCAAAATAAGTACTTACTTTGCTGGTAGCAACAGGCTGCTGAAGCATCTCCATCAACGCCACAGTCAGAAGGTGCTTCAACATGTAATGTAACAGAAATTTCAGCAACAACATTTGGGGTTCACTGATATAACCTCTTCGTGTACACCTGTAGCTGAAGCTGCTAACATTGTGCATCATGATAACGAGCATATACTGGAGTACACGAAGATCACGTCAACGATAAAGTTGAGACTAAAAATCACGGCTTAGAAACTGATATTGGTCTATGACCCGAGTCGTCTACCCAGGAAATGATAACTTTTTGGTCAAAGAAGAGATCTGTAGAATTGCAAAATTGTAAAGAGCAGTTGCTTGAGATAAGTTTCAAAACCCCCAACTGGTGAAGGGGAAGAGTGAAATATATTAAACACGAAAATGTTCACAGAGTTTGTTTCAGAGACAATCCCTGAATAAAGAGATAGTTAATAGTTCCTGGCTCTGTTTTTCTCCAACAACTGGCAAAGTTTACTGCTTTCCCTGCAAACTTACGGCTACAGGCACTGAAAAGAGCCAATTATCAACTGAAGGATTTTATGACTGGAAGCATAGCAACGAAAGGATAGTTGTTCATGAAAAATGAAAGTCCCATCTAGAATCGATCATCATTCTTGCAGAACGAGGGAAGATACATGGCAGAGTTGATCAGGACCTAGCAAAGCAAGAAGCAGAATTATTGGTACATATAAGTTTATCATGCGTGTTGTGAGTACTATCAGATTTATTGCTGAACGTGGACTAGCTTTCCGAGGCACAGATGAAGTGATTGGCTCGTAAACAAATGGAAATTATCTGGGCATATTGGAACTGCTTTCGGAGTATAACCCATTTTTTGTAGCTCACATCAAAATGCATGTGAGTAGAGGACGAGGTCACGTAAGTTATCTCTCATCCACAATATGTGAGGAGATCATTGGAATAATGGGCAAACTTATGCTGAAAGAAATTATAAAAAGAATAAAGAAATCAAAATATTATTCAGTTTGAGTTGATTCAACCCCAGATGACACTCACATTGATCAGCTAACTTTGGTCATACACTATATAGAAGGCATATTGCCGAAGGAAAGGTTCCTGATATTCATGGATAATCGCAGTCACACTGGTGCTGTTATGGCCAATGTACTGCTAGAGTTTTTGGAAAGTCTTAACATTGATATAAAAACTGTATAGGGCAGGTATATGATGCTGCTGTAAATATGAGCGGAAAATACAGAGGAATGTAAGCCCTTATTAAAGAAAGAAATCCATTGTCAGAGTTTGTGCCATGTTGCAGACATTCTCTTAATTTAGTTGGAAAAACAGCAGCCAATACATATACGGTAGCTCTTCACTACTTTAATATCGTTCAGCAACTGTAAGTGTTTTTCACAGCATCTACATCACGCTATACTACTCTCAAAGACAAATTAACGCAAGCACATAAACAGCTGTACGTGCCTAAACAACTATGTGAAACTCGTTGGTCTTGCAGAACTGATGCAACAAAAGCCATTGTGCAGGTTACAGCGAGATAAAAGAGGCTCTTAATAACATCTTGACCGATGAGGAAAACAAGGTTGTGGACCGACATAAAGCTAGTAATCTCTGTGAGAATATGGGTAAATTAGAAACTGCAGTTTATGCTTCATTCTGGAATGAAATTTTGGAAAGATTCAATGCAGCAGATCACGTTCTACAAGATCCGAAAATGGTTCTCAGTACTGCAGTAAAATCACTTAAGTAAACTATACCACGGGTGGGGTTTGAACCCGCAGTCAGAATCTCAAAACTCCACTGGAGTTTTGTGACTCTCTGACTGCAGGTTCAAACCCCACCCGTGGTATGGTTTATTTGCAATCGTGTCATTATGGTTTCGTGAGTCAAATCACTTAAGTCTTTGAAAACATTCATTGAAACAGAGACACATTCAATGAATATAAAGAAGCTGGAACCAGACTGTGTGGAACAAGAGAGTTTACAGAAGTGTGAGAAATGTTGGTCTTAACACACTGGATTATGGTAAAGCAGAAGACTACCAGATGACTCCCAGGTTAAAGTTCCGTACACAACCCTTCATTCCAGTTATTGACCAATTTATTGAATCTCTAAGTAGCAGGACAGCTGCTTATGATGCTGTATGTGAGCGTATTGGATTCCTCTGTCATCTAGAAGATATAAATACCACTGAACTCAGTGAAGCTACAGCCAATCTTATCAATATCTATAACACAGACCTAGAACTCAGTCTTGAAGAATGAGTTACCTTTGTGTTACCTTTGTAAAACTTAACATGCAAGACTACAATGACAGTCAGCCTAAAGAACTCGACTTATACAAAATTTGGCTTGAAAGTGATTTAAAGGCAACTTTTGACAATGTTGAGATCTTGTTGAGGATTTACCAGGTATTGATGTCGAACTGTAGTGATGAACCAATATTGATGATGTCGAACTGTAGTGATGAACCAATATTGATGATGTCGAACTGTAGTGATGAACCAATATTTTTCAAGAACAGACTAAGAACATCAATGCGTCAAAGTTGTCTCTCCTGGTTGGCAATAATGAGTATTGAAAGTTGTCTCTCCTGGTTGGCAATAATGAGTATTGAAAGTTGTCTCTCCTGGTTGGCAATAATGAGTATTGAAAGTTGTCTCTCCTGGTTGGCAATAATGAGTATTGAAAGTTGTCTCTCCTGGTTGGCAATAATGAGTATAGAAAGTTGTCTCTCCTGGTTGGCAATAATGAGTATTGAAAGTTGTCTCTCCTGGTTGGCAATAATGAGTATAGAAAGTTGTCTCTCCTGGTTGGCAATAATGAGTATTGAAAGTTGTCTCTCCTGGTTGGCAATAATGAGTATAGACAGGTATATACAGTATAAACTGGACTGCCAAACAGTAGTTGAGTCAGTCATAAACTCCGTAAGCCGCCATCTTCACTTCAGTCATTCTGAGTTTACTGAAAAACACTAATAATTCAGAGTTTGTATTTGATTGTATCATTATTTTTGTAATAGTGAAAAAAATATAATCTTCATTATAAAACTTGTCTTATTAGAGTTTTATCTTTCTCGGTATCATGGGTGTGGTATCATGGGTGTGGTATTATGGGTGTGGTATCATGGGTGTGGTATCATGGGTGTGGTATCATGGGTGTGGTATTATGGGTGTGGTATCATGGGTGTGGTATCATGGGTGTGGTATCATGGGTATGGTATCATGGGTGTGGTATCATGGGTGTGGTATCATGGGTGTGGTATCATGGGTGTGGTATCATGGGTGTGGTATCATGGGTATGGTATCATGGGTGTGGTATCATGGGTGTGGTATCATGGGTGTGGTATCATGGGTGTGGTATCATGGGTGTGGTATCATGGGTGTGGTATCATGGGTGTGGTATCATGGGTGTGGTATCATGGGTGTGGTATCATGGGTGTGGTATTATGGGTGTGGTATCATGGGTGTGGTATCATGGGTGTGGTATTATGGGTGTGGTATCAAGGGTGTGGTATTATGGGTGTGGTATCATGGGTGTGGTATCATGGGTGTGGTATTATGGGTGTGGTATCATGGGTGTGGTATTATGGGTGTGGTATCATGGGTGTGGTATTATGGGTGTGGTATTATGGGTGTGGTATCATGGGTGTGATATTATGGGTGTGGTATCATGGGTGTGGTATCATGGGTGTGGTATCATGGGTGTGGTATCATGGGTGTGGTATTATGGGTGTGGTATCATGGGTGTGGTATCATGGGTGTGGTATCTTGGGTGTGGTATCATGGGTGTGGTATCATGGGTGTGGTATCATGGGTGTGGTATTATGGGTGTGGTATCATGGGTGTGGTATCATGGGTGTGGTATCTTGGGTGTGGTATCATGGGTGTGGTATCTTGGGTGTGGTATCATGGGTGTGGTATCATGGGTGTGGTATCATGGGTGTGGTATCTTGGGTGTGATATCATGGGTGTGGTATCATGGGTGTGGTATCATGGGTGTGGTATCATGGGTGTGGTATCATGGGTGTGGTATCATGGGTGTGGTATCATGGGTGTGGTATCATGGGTGTGGTATCTCGGGTGTGGTATCATGGGTGTGGTATCATGGGTGTGGTATCATGGGTGTGGTATCATGGGTGTGGTATCATGGGTGTGGTATCATGGGTGTGGTATCATGGGTATGGTATCATGGGTGTGGTATCATGGGTATGGTATCATGCGTGTGGTATCATGGGTGTGGTATCATGGGTGTGGTATCATGGGTGTGGTATCATGGGTGTGGTATCATGGGTGTGGTATCATGGGTGTGGTATCATGGGTGTGGTATCATGGGTGTGGTATCATGGGTATGGTATAATGGGTGTGGTATTATGGGTATGGTATCATGGGTGTGGTATCATGGGTGTGGTATCATGGGTGTGGTATCATGGGTGTGGTATCATGGGTGTGGTATCATGGGTATGGTATCATGGGTGTGGTATCATGGGTATGGTATCATGGGTGTGGTATCATGGATGTGGTATCATGAGTGTGGTATCATGGGTGTGGTATCATGGGTGTGGTATCATGGGTATGGTATCATGGGTGTGGTATCATGGGTGTGGTATCATGGGTATGGTATCATGGGTATGGTATCATGGGTGTGGTATCATGGGTATGGTATCATGGGTGTGGTATCATGGGTGTGGTATCATGGGTGTGGTATCATGGGTGTGGTATCATGGGTATGGTATCATGGGTGTGGTATCATGGGTGTGGTATCATGGGTGTGGTATCATGGGTGTGGTATCATGGGTGTGGTATCATGGGTGTGGTATCATGGGTGTGGTATCATGGGTGTGGTATCATGGGTGTGGTATTATGGGTGTGGTATCATGGGTGTGGTATCATGGGTGTGGTATTATGGGTGTGGTATCATGGGTGTGGTATTATGGGTGTGGTATCATGGGTGTGGTATCATGGGTGTGGTATTATGGGTGTGGTATCATGGGTGTGGTATTATGGGTGTGGTATCATGGGTGTGGTATTATGGGTGTGGTATTATGGGTGTGGTATCATGGGTGTGGTATTATGGGTGTGGTATCATGGGTGTGGTATCATGGGTGTGGTATCATGGGTATGGTATCATGGGTGTGGTATCATGGGTGTGGTATCATGGGTGTGGTATCATGGGTGTGGTATCATGGGTGTGGTATCATGGGTGTGGTATCTTGGGTGTGGTATCATAGGTGTGGTATCATGGGTGTGGTATCTTGGGTGTGGTATCATAGGTGTGGTATCATGGGTGTGGTATCATGGGTGTGGTATCATGGGTGTGGTATCATGGGTATGGTATCATGTGTGTGGTATCATGGGTGTGGTATCATGGGTGTGGTATCATGGGTGTGGTATCATGGGTGTGGTATCATGGGTGTGTTATCATGGGTATGGTATCATGGGTATGGTATCATGGGTGTGGTATCATGGGTGTGGTATCATGGGTGTGGTATCATGGGTGTGGTATCATGGGTGTGGTATCATGGGTGTGGTATCATGGGTATGGTATAATGGGTGTGGTATCATGGGTATGGTATCATAGGTGTGGTATCATGGGTGTGGTATCATGGGTGTGGTATCATGGGTGTGGTATCATGGGTGTGGTATCATGGGTGTGGTATCATGGGTGTGGTATCATGGGTATGGTATAATGGGTGTGGTATTATGGGTATGGTATCACAGGTGTGGTATTATGGGTGTGGTATCATGGGTGTGGTATCATGGGTGTGGTATCATGGGTGTGGTATCATGGGTGTGGTATTATGGGTGTGGTATCATGGGTGTGGTATCATGGGTGTGGTATTATGGGTGTGGTATCATGGGTGTGGTATTATGGGTGTGGTATCATGGGTGTGGTATCATGGGTGTGGTATCATGGGTATGGTATCATGGGTGTGGTATCATGGGTGTGGTATCATGGGTGTGGTATCATGGGTGTGGTATCATGGGTGTGGTATCATGGGTATGGTATCATGGGTGTGGTATCAGGGGTGTGGTATATCATGGGTGTGGTATCATGGGTGTGGTATTATGGGTGTGGTATCATGGGTGTGGTATCATGGGTGTGGTATCATGGGTGTGGTATCATGGGTGTGGTATCATGGGTGTGGTATCATGGGTGTGGTATCATGGGTGTGGTATCATGGGTGTGGTATCATGGGTGTGGTATCATGGGTGTGGTATCATGGGTGTGGTATCATGGGTGTGGTATCATGGGTGTGGTATCATGGGTGTGGTATCATGGGTGTGGTATCATGGGTGTGGTATCATGGGTGTGGTATCATGGGTGTGGTATTATGGGTGTGGTATCATGGGTGTGGTATTATGGGTGTGGTATTCATGGGTGTGGTATCATGGGTGTGGTATTATGGGTGTGGTATCATGGGTGTGGTATCATGGGTGTGGTATCATGGGTATGGTATCATGGGTGTGGTATCATGGGTGTGTTATCATGTGGTATCATGGGTATGGTATCATGGGTGTGGTATCATGGGTGTGGTATCATGGGTGTGGTATCATGGGTGTGGTATCATGGGTGTGGTATCATGGGTGTGGTATCATGGGTGTGGTATCATGGGTGTGGTATCATGGGTGTGGTATCATGGGTGTGGTATCATGGGTGTGGTATCATGGGTGTGGTATCATGGGTGTGGTATCATGGGTGTGGTATTATGGGTGTGGTATCATGGGTGTGGTATCATGGGTGTGGTATTATGGGTGTGGTATCATGGGTGTGGTATTATGGGTGTGGTATCATGGGTGTGGTATTATGGGTGTGGTATTATGGGTGTGGTATCATGGGTGTGGTATTATGGGTGTGGTATCATGGGTGTGGTATCATGGGTGTGGTATCATGGGTATGGTATCATGTGGTGTGGTATCATGGGTGTGGTATCATGGGTGTGGTATCATGGGTGTGGTATCATGGGTGTGGTATCATGGGTGTGGTATCATGGGTGTGGTATCATGGGTGTGGTATCATGGGTGTGGTATCATGGGTGTGGTATCATGGGTGTGGTATCATGGGTGTGGTATCATGGGTGTGGTATCATGGGTGTGGTATCATGGGTGTGGTCTCATGGGAGAGGTATCATTGGTGTGGTATCATGGGTGTGGTATCATGGGTGTGGTATCATGGGTGTGGTATCATGGGTGTGGTATCATGGGTGTGGTATCATGGGTGTGGTATCATGGGTGTGGTATCATGGGTGTGGTATCATGGGTGTGGTATCATGGGTGTGGTATCATGGGTGTGGTATCATGGGTGTGGTATCATATGGGTGTGGTATCATGGGTGTGGTATCATGGGTGTGGTATCATGGGTGTGGTATCATGGGTGTGGTATCATGGGTGTGGTATCATGGGTGTGGTATCATGGGTGTGGGATCATGGGTGTGGTATCATGGGTGTGGTATCATGGGTGTGGTATCATGGGTGTGGTATCATGGGTGTGGTATCATGGGTGTGGTATCATGGGTGTGGTATCATGGGTGTGGTATCATGGGTGTGGTATCATGGGTGTGGTATCATGGGTGTGGTATCATGGGTGTGGTATCATGGGTGTGGTATCATGGGTGTGGTATCATGGGTGTGGTATCATGGGTGTGGTATCATGGGTGTGGTATCATGGGTGTGGTATCATGGGTGTGGTATCATGGGTGTGGTATCATGGGTGTGGTATCATGGGTGTGGTATCATGGGTGTGGTATCATGGGTGTGGTATCATGGGTGTGGTATCATGGGTGTGGTATCATGGGTGTGGTATTATGGGTGTGGTATCATGGGTGTGGTATCATGGGTGTGGTATCATGGGTGTGGTATCATGGGTGTGGTATCATGGGTGTGGTATCATGGGTGTGGTATCATGGGTGTGGTATCATGGGTGTGGTATCATGGGTGTGGTATCATGGGTGTGGTATCATGGGTGTGGTATCATGGGTGTGGTATCATGGGTGTGGTATCATGGGGTGGTATCATGTGTATCATGGGTGTGGTATCATGGGTGTGGTATCATGGGTGTGGTATCATGGGTGTGGTATCATGGGTGTGGTATCATGGGTGTGGTATCATGGGGTGGTATCATGGGTGTGTTATCATGGGTGTGGTATCATGGGTGTGGTATCATGGGTGTGGTATCATGGGTGTGGTATCATGGGTGTGGTATCATGGGTGTGGTATCATGGGTGTGGTATCATGGGTGTGGTATCATGGGTGTGGTATCATGGGTGTGGTATCATGGGTGTGGTATCATGGGTGTGGTATCATGGGTGTGGTATCATGGGTGTCGTATCGGTGTGGTATCATGGGTGTGGTATCATGGGTGTGGTATCATGGGTGTGGTATCATGGGTGTGGTATCATGGGTGTGGTATCATGGGTGTGGTATCATGGGTGTGGTATCATGGGTGTGGTATCATGTGGTATGTGGTATCATGGGTGTGGTATCATGGGTGTGGTATCATGGGTGTGGTATCATGGGTGTGGTATCATGGGTGTGGTATCATGGGTGTGGTATCATGGGTGTGGTATCATGGGTGTGGTATCATGGGTGTGGTATCATGGGTGTGGTATCATGGGTGTGGTATCATGGGTGTGGTATCATGGGTGTGGTATCATGGGTGTGGTATCATGGGTGTGGTATCATGGGTGTGGTATCATGGGTGTGGTATCATGGGTATGGTATCATGGGTGTGGTATCATGGGTGTGGTATCATGGGTGTGGTATCATGGGTGTGGTATCATGGGTGTGGTATCATGGGTATGGTATCATGGGTGTGGTATCATGGGTATGGTATCATGGGTGTGGTATCATGGATGTGGTATCATGAGTGTGGTATCATGGGTGTGGTATCATGGGTGTGGTATCATGGGTATGGTATCATGGGTGTGGTATCATGGGTGTGGTATCATGGGTATGGTATCATGGGTATGGTATCATGGGTGTGGTATCATGGGTATGGTATCATGGGTATGGTATCATGGGTGTGGTATCATGGGTGTGGTATCATGGGTGTGGTATCATGGGTGTGGTATCATGGGTGTGGTATCATGGGTATGGTATCATGGGTGTGGTATCATGGGTGTGGTATCATGGGTGTGGTATCATGGGTGTGGTATCATGGGTGTGGTATCATGGGTGTGGTATCATGGGTGTGGTATCATGGGTGTGGTATCATGGGTGTGGTATCATGGGTGTGGTATTATGGGTGTGGTATCATGGGTGTGGTATCATGGGTGTGGTATTATGGGTGTGGTATCATGGGTGTGGTATTATGGGTGTGGTATCATGGGTGTGGTATCATGGGTGTGGTATTATGGGTGTGGTATCATGGGTGTGGTATTATGGGTGTGGTATCATGGGTGTGGTATTATGGGTGTGGTATTATGGGTGTGGTATCATGGGTGTGGTATTATGGGTGTGGTATCATGGGTGTGGTATCATGGGTGTGGTATCATAGGTATGGTATCATGGGTGTGGTATCATGGGTGTGGTATCATGGGTGTGGTATCATGGGTGTGGTATCATGGGTGTGGTATCATGGGTGTGGTATCTTGGGTGTGGTATCATAGGTGTGGTATCATGGGTGTGGTATCTTGGGTGTGGTATCATAGGTGTGGTATCATGGGTGTGGTATCATGGGTGTGGTATCATGGGTGTGGTATCATGGGTATGGTATCATGTGTGTGGTATCATGGGTGTGGTATCATGGGTGTGGTATCATGGGTGTGGTATCATGGGTGTGGTATCATGGGTGTGTTATCATGGGTGTGGTATCATGGGTATGGTATCATGGGTGTGGTATCATGGGTGTGGTATCATGGGTGTGGTATCATGGGTGTGGTATCATGGGTGTGGTATCATGGGTGTGGTATCATGGGTATGGTATAATGGGTGTGGTATCATGGGTATGGTATCATGGGTGTGGTATGATGGGTGTGGTATCATGGGTGTGGTATCATGGGTGTGGTATCATGGGTGTGGTATCATGGGTGTGGTATCATGGGTGTGGTATCATGGGTATGGTATAATGGGTGTGGTATTATGGGTATGGTATCACAGGTGTGGTATCATGGGTGTGGTATCATGGGTGTGGTATCATGGGTGTGGTATCATGGGTGTGGTATCATGGGTGTGGTATCATGGGTGTGGTATCATGGGTATGGTATCATGGGTGTGGTATCATGGGTATGGTATCATGGGTGTGGTATCATGGGTGTGGTATCATGGGTGTGGTATCATGGGTGTGGTATCATGGGTGTGGTATCATGGGTGTGGTATCATGGGTGTGGTATCATGGGTATGGTATCATGCGTGTGGTATCATGGGTGTGGTATCATGGGTGTGGTATCATGGGTGTGGTATCATGGGTGTGGTATCATGGGTGTGGTATCATGGGTGTGGTATCATAGGTGTGGGATCATGGGTGTGGTATCATGGGTGTGAGATGATGGGTGTGATATCAGGGGTGTGGTATCATGGGTGTGGTATCATGGGTGTGGTATCATGGGTGTGGTATCATGGGTGTGGTATCATGGGTATGGTATCATGGGTGTGGTATCATGGGTGTGGTATCATGGGTGTGGTATCATGGGTGTGGTATCATGGGTGTGGTATCATGGGTGTGGTATCATGGGTGTGGTATCATGGGTGTTGTATCATGGGTATGGTATCATGGGTGTGGTATCATGGGTGTGGTATCATGGGTGTGGTATCATGGGTGTGGTGTCATGGGTGTGGTATCATGGGTGTGGTATCATGGGTATGGTATAATGGGTGTGGTATCATGGGTATGGTATCATGGGTGTGGTATCATGGGTGTGGTATCATGGGTATGGTATAATGGGTGTGGTATCATGGGTATGGTATCATGGGTGTGGTATCATGGGTGTGGTATCATGGGTGTGGTATCATGGGTGTGGTATCATGGGTATGGTATCATGGGTGTGGTATCATGGATATGGTATCATGGGTGTGGTATCATGGATGTGGTATCATGAGTGTGGTATCATGGGTATGGTATCATGGGTGTGGTATCATGGGTGTGGTATCATGGGTGTGGTATCATGGGTGTGGTATCATGGGTGTGGTGTCATGGGTGTGGTATCATGGGTGTGGTATCATGGGTATGGTATGCATGTGGTATCATGGGTGTGGTATCATGGGTGTGGTATCATGGGTGTGGTATAATGGGTGTGGTATCATGGGTGTGGTATCATGGGTGTGGTATCATGGGTGTGGTATCATGGGTGTGGTATCATGGGTGTGGTATCATGGGTGTGGTATCATGGGTGTGGTATCATAGGTGTGGGATCATGGGTGTGGTATCATGGGTGTGGTATTATGGGTGTGATATCATGGGTGTGGTGTCATGGGTGTGGTATCATGGGTGTGGTATCATGGGTGTGGTATCATGGGTGTGGTATAATGGGTGTGGTATCATGGGTGTGGTATCAAGGGTGTGGTATCATGGGTGTGGTATCATGGGTGTGGTATCATGGGTGTGGTATCATGGGTGTGGTATCATGGGTATGGTATCATGCGTGTGGTATCATGGGTGTGGTATCATGGGTGTGGTATCATGGGTGTGGTATCATGGGCGTGGTATCATGGGTGTGGTATCATGGGTGTGGTATCATAGGTGTGGGATCATGGGTGTGGTATCATGGGTGTGGTATTATGGGTGTGATATCATGGGTGTGGTATCATGGGTGTGGTATCATGGGTGTGGTATCATGGGTGTGGTATCATGGGTGTGGTATCATGGGTGTGGTATCATGGGTATGGTATCATGGGTGTGGTATCATGGGTGTGGTATCATGGGTGTGGTATCATGGGTGTGGTATCATGGGTGTGGTATCATGGGTGTGGTATCATGGGTGTGGTATCATGGGTGTTGTATCATGGGTATGGTATCATGGGTGTGGTATCATGGGTGTGGTATCATGGGTGTGGTATCATGGGTGTGGTATCATGGGTGTGGTATCATGGGTATGGTATCATGGGTGTGGTATCACGGGTATGGTATCATGGGTGTGGTATCATGGGTGTGGTATCATGGGTGTGGTATCATCGGTGTGGTATCATGGGTGTGGTATCATGGGTGTGGTATCATGGGTGTGGTATCATGGGTATATCATGGGTGTGGTATCATGGGTGTGGTATCATGGGTGTGGTATCATGGGTATGGTATCATGGGTGTGGTATCATAGGTGTGGTATCATGGGTGTTGTATCATGGGTGTGGTATCATGGGTGTGGTATCATGGGTGTGGTATCATGGGTGTGGTATCATGGGTATGGTATCATGGGTGTGGTATCATAGGTGTGGTATCATGGGTGTGGTATCTTGGGTGTGGTATCATGGGTGTGGTATCATGGGTGTGGTATCATGGGTGTGGTATCATGGGTGTGGTATCATGGGTATGGTATCATGTGTGTGGTATCATGGGTGTGGTATCATGGGTGTGGTATCATGGGTGTGGTATCATGGGTGTGGTATCATGGGTGTGTTATCATGGGTGTGGTATCATGGGTATGGTATCATGGGTGTGGTATCATGGGTGTGGTATCATGGGTGTGGTATCATGGGTGTGGTATCATGGGTGTGGTATCATGGGTGTGGTATCATGGGTGTGGTATCATGGGTGTGGTATCATGGGTGTGGTATTATGGGTGTGGTATCATGGGTGTGGTATCATGGGTGTGGTGTCATGGGTGTGGTATCATGGGTGTGGTATCATGGGTGTGGTATCATGGGTGTGGTATCATGGGTGTGGTTTCATGGGTGTGGTATCATGGGCATGGGATAATGGATGTGGGATGATGGGTGTGGGATGATGGGTGTGGGATCATGGGTGTGGGGTCATGGATGTAGGATCATAGGCGTAGGATCATGGGTGTGGGATCATGGATGTGAGATCATAGGCGTAGGATCATGGGTGTGGGATCATGGGTGTGTGATCATGGGTGTGGTATCATGGATTTGGTATCATGGGTATGGAATCATGGGTGTGGGATCATGGGTGTTGGATCATCAAAGTGGGATCATGGGTGTGAGATGATGGGTGTGGTATCATGGGTGTGGGATGATGGGTGTGGGATGATGGGTGTGGGATGATGGGTGTGGGATGATGGGTGTGGGATGACGGGTGTGGGATCATGGGCGTAGGATCATGGGTGTGGGATGATGTGCGTGGGATCATGGATGTGGGATCATGGGTGTAGGATCATGGGTGTGGGATCATGGGAGTGGGATCATGGGTGTGGGATCATGGGTGTGGGATCATGGGTGTGGAATCATGGGTTTGGGATCATGGGTGTGGGATCATTGTTGTGGGATCATGGGTGTGGGAACATGGATGTGGGATGATGGGCGTAGGATCATGGATGTGGGATCATGAATGTGGGATCATGGGCGTAGGATAATTTACGTGGGATCATGGATGTGGGATCATGGGCGTAGGATCATGGGTGTGGGATCATGGGAGTGGGATCGTGGGTGTGGGATCATGGGTGTGGGATCATGCATGTGGAATCATAGGTTTGGGATCATGGGTGTGGGATCATTGTTGTGGGATCATGGGTGTGGGAACATGGATGTGGGATGATGGGCATAGGATCATGGGTGTGGGATCATGGATGTGGGATCATGGGCATAGGATCATGGCTGTGGGATCATGAGTGTGGGAGCATGGATGTGGGATCATGGACGTAGGATCATGGGCGTGAAATAATGGATGTGGGATCATGGGCGTAGCATCATGGATGTGGGATCATTGGTGTGGGATCATGGATGTGGGATCATGGGTGTAGGATCATGGGTGTGGTATCATGGGCATGGGATCATGGATGTGGGATCATGGGCGTAGGATCATGGGTGTGGGATCATGGGCGTGGGATCATAGATGTGGGATCATGGGCGTAGGATCATGGGCGTAGGATCATGGGTGTGGGATCATGGCCGTGGGATTATGGATGATGGATCATGGGAGTGGGATCATAATTGTGGGATCATGGGTGTGGGATTATGTGTGTGGGATCATGGGTGTGGGATCATTGGTATGGTATCATGGGTATGGCATTATTGTGTGGGATCATGGGTGTGGGATCATCAATGTGGGATCACGGGTGTGAGATGTGGTATCATGGGTATGATATCATGGGTGTTGGATCATGGGTGTGTGATCATGGGTGTGGTATCATGGGTATGGTATCATGGGCAGGGTATCATGGGTGTGGGATCATGGGTGTTGGATCATCAATGTGGGATCATGGGTGTGAGATGATGGGTGTGGTATCATGGGTGTGGGATGATGGGTGTGGGATGATGGGTGTGAGACGATGGGTGTGGGATCATGGGTGTGGGATCATGGGTGTGGGATCATGGGTGTGGGATCATGGGTGTGGGATCATGGGTGTGGGATCATGGGCGTGGGATCATGGATGAGGGATCATGGGCGTAGGATCATGGGTGTGGGATCATGGATGTGGGATCATGGGCGTAGGATCATGGGTATGGGATCATGGATGTGGGATCATGGGCGTAGGATCATGGGTGTGGGATCATGGATGTGGGATCATGGATGTGGGATCATGGGCGTAGGATCATGGGTGTGGGATCATCGGCCTGGGATCATTTATGTGGGATCATGGGCGTAGGATCATGGGTGTGGGATCATGGATGTGGGATCATGGGCGTAGGATCATGGGCGTGGGATAATGGATGTGGGATCATGGGCGTAGGATAATGGGTGTGGGATCATGGGTGTGGAATCATGGATGTGGGGATCATGGGCGTAGGATCATAAGGGTGTGGGATCATGGGCGTGGGATCATGGATGTAGGATCATGGGCGTAGGATCATGGGTGTGGGACGATGGGCGTGGGATCATGGATGTGGGATCATGGGCGTAGGATCATGGGTGTGGGATCATGGGTGTGGGATCATGGGCGTGGGATCATGGATGAGGGATCATGGATGTGGGAACATGGGCGTGGGATCATGGGTGTGGGATTATGGGTGTAGGATCATGGGTGTGGGATCATTGGTATGGTATCATGGGTATGGTATCATGGGTGTGGGATCATGGGTGTGTGATCATGGGTGTGGTATCATGGGTATGGTATCATGGGTATGATATCATGGGTGTGGGATCATGGGTATGGGATCATGGGTGTGGGATCATGGGTGTGAGATGATGGGTGTGTTATCATGGGTGTGGGATGATGGGTGTGGGATGATGGGTGTGGGATGATGGGTGTGGGATGATGGGTGTGCGATAATGGGTGTGGGATCATGGTTGTGGGATCATGGGTGTGGGATGATGGGCGTAGGATCATGGGTGTGGGATGATGGGCGTGGGATCATGGATGTGGGATCATGGGCGTAGGATCATGGGTGTGGGATCATGGATGTGGGATCATGGGCGTTGGATCATGGGTGTGGGATCATGGATGTGGGATCATGGATGTGGTATCATGGGCGTAGGATCATGGGTGTGGGATCATGAGCGTTGGATCATGGATGTGTGATCATGGGCGTAGGATCATGGGTGTGGGATCATGGATGTGGGATCATGGGCGTAGGATCATGGGCGTGGGAAAATGGAAGTGGGATCATGGGCGTAGGATAATGGGTGTGGGATCATGGGTGTGGAATCATGGATGTGGGATCATGGGCATAGGATCGTGGGTGTGGGATCATGGGCGTGGGATCATGGATGTAGGATCATGGGCGTAGGATCATGGGTGTGGGATAATGGGCGTGGGATCATGGATGTGGGATCATGGCATAGGATCATGGGTGTGGGATCATGGGTGTGGGATCATGGGCGTGGGATCATGGATGAGGGATCATGGGCGTGGGAACATGGGTGTGGGATCATGGGCGTGGGATTATTGGTGTGGGATCATAGGTGTGGGATCATTGGTATGGTATCATGGGTATGGTATCATGGGCGTGGGATCATGGGTGTGGGATCATGGGTGTGAGATGTGGTATCATGGGTGTGGTATCATGGGTGTGGGATCATGGGTGTGTGATCATGGGTGTGGTATCATGGGTATGGTATCATGGGTATGGTATCATGGGTGTGGGATCATGGGTGTGGGATCATCAATGTGGGATGATGGGTGTGAGATGATGGGTGTGGTATCATGGGTGTGGGATGATGGGTGTGAGATGATGGGTGTGGGATGATGGGTGTGGGATGATGGGTGTGGGATGATGGGTGTGGGATCATGGGTGTGGGATCATGCATGTGGGATCATGGGCGTAGGATCATGGGCGTGTGATTATGGATGTGGGATCATGAGCGTAGGATCATGGATTTGGGATCATGGATGTGGGATCATGGGCGTAGGATCATGGGTGTGGGATCATGGATGTGGGATCATGGATGTGGGATCATGGGCGTATGATCATGGGTGTGGGATCATGGATGTGGGATCATTGGCGTAGAATCATGGGTGTGGGATCATGGGTGTGGGATCATAGATGTGGGATCATGGGCGTAGGATCATGGGTGTGGGATCATGGGTGTGGGATCATGGGCGTGGGATCATGGATGTGGGATCATGGGCGTGGGATCATGGGTGTGGGATCATGGGTGTGGGATCATGGGTGTGGGATCATCGGTGTGGGTTCATGGGTGTGGGATCATGAGTGTGGGATCATGGGTGTGGGATCATGGGTGTGGTATCATGGGTGTGGGATCATGGGCGTAGGATCATGGGTGTGGAATCATGGACGTGGGATCATGGGCATAGGATCATGGGTGTGGGATCATGGATGTGGGATCATGGGCGTAGGTTTATGGGTGTGGGATCATGGGCGTTGGATCGTGGATGTGAGATCATGGGCGTAGGATCATGGGTGTGGGATTATGGGCGTAGGATCATGGTTGTGGGATCATGGGTGTGGGATCATGGGCGTAGGATCATGGGTGTGGGATCATGGGCGTGGGATGATGGATGTGGGATCATCAGCGTAGGATCATGGGTGTGGGATCATGGGTGTAGGATCATGGGCGTGTGATCATGGATGTGGGATCATGGATATGGTATCATGTGTGGGGGTTCATGGTGTATGATCATGGGTGTGGAATTATGGGTGTGGGATCATGGGTGTGGGATCATGGGTGTGGGATCATGGGTGTGGGATCATGGGTGTGGGATCATGGGTGTGGGATCTTGGGCGTAGGATCATGGGTGTATGATCATGGGTGTATGATCATGGGCGTGTGATCATGGATGTGGGATCATGGGCGTGGGATCATGGGTGTGGGATCATATGTGTGGGATCATGGGTGTGGGATCATGGGTGGTGGATCATGGGTGTGGGATCATGGGTGTGGGATCACGGGTGTGGGATCATGGGTGTGGGATCATGGGTGTGGGATCATGGGTGTGGGATCATGGGTGTGGGATCATATGTGTGGGATCATGGGTGTGGGATCATGGGTGTGGGATCATATGTGTGGGATCATGGGTGTGGGATCATGGGTGGTGGATCATGGGTGTGGGATCATGGGTGTGGGATCATATGTGTGGGATCATGGGTGTGGGATCATGGGTGGTGGATCATGGGTGTGGGATCATGGGTGTGGGATCACGGGTGTGGGATCATGGGTGTGGGATCATGGGTTTGGGATCATGGGTGTGGGATCATGGGTGTGGATCATGGGTGTGGTAGGGTTACGTGAAAATAACGTTAGGTTCATAAAAAAAATTCTCACTGAATATGTGGCCCCCACAAGATGCGGTTCCCCAGGGCCCCCACAAGATGCGGCGCCCCAGGGCCCCCACAACCCTTAATCCGGCCCCAAATGGCAGTACCAGGCTTACAAAGAGTATGTCTCCCTAAGACTTCAGAGAGTGAACGATCTAGAGTTGTCTGGATTCTTGAGATAACCAGCAGTGACGACGGTCGTTTCCTCACATACAGGAAACTTCACAAGGTGGCTTACATGTGCCGTCCCTTCTACATGGTATATGATTTCTAACTCTGGCTTCCACTTTCCTATAAGTTTCTCATACAAATTCCTTTGTAGCATTTCCTGGTCGTCGTCCGCTTGTGTTCTCATCATTAGTTTCACGTCACGTCGTCTTCCTCATGTTATATGTTATGCACGTACATAAGAACCGGCCCTAGGACTGATCCTTGTGGAGCCCCACTCGTCAAACGCACCCATTCTTACACATCGTCCCAATCACTCGCTGTTTCCTTCCTGTCAGGTGTTACTGTTTTGTGTTGTCACCGTGAGTGAGGTGTATTGTCACGGTGACTGAGGTGTGTTGTTACTGTGACTGAGGTGTGTTGTTACTGTGACTGAGGTGTGTTGTTACTGTGACTGAGGCGTGTTGTTACTGTGACTGAGGTGTGTTGTTACTGTGACTGAGGTGTGTTGTTACTGTGACTGAGGTGTGTTGTTACTGTGACTGAGGTGTGTTGTTACTGTGACTGAGGTGTGTTGTTACTGTGACTGAGGTGTGTTGTTACTGTGACTGAGGCGTGTTGTTACTGTGACTGAGGTGTGTTGTTACTGTGACTGAGGTGTGTTGTTACTGTGACTGAGGTGTGTTGTTACTGTGACTGAGGTGTTTTGTTACTGTGACTGAGGTGTGTTGTTACTGTGACTGAGGCGTGTTGTTACTGTGACTGAGGTGTGTTGTTACTGTGACTGAGGTGTTTTGTTACTGTGACTGAGGTGTGTTGTTACTGTGACTGAGGCGTGTTGTTACTGTGACTGAGGTGTGTTGTTACTGTGACTGAGGTGTGTTGTTACTGTGACTGAGGCGTGTTGTTACTGTGACTGAGGCGTGTTGTTACTGTGACTGAGGTGTGTTGTTACTGTGACTGAGGTGTGTTGTTACTGTGACTGAGGCGTGTTGTTACTCACTCACTCATTTACATTATGGGTTTGAATCAAGATTGCTTCCCGTGCACAGCTTATTCATTCTCATCTCTTCCCAGGTCAAAGACAGAACCCAGCAGGTCATATCTTCACGAAGTCTGTTTGCCATTTTCAGCGTCATTTCCGTGTTAAGTGACACAATATTATTAAACAATGACTAGTTTTATTCTCGGATCATTTTGTCTGTAGACAAGTGTAATTAAACCAGTATGGTTTGCCGTAGACCATGTTATAACATCTACATTAGCGCACAATGAAATTAAATGGGTTTTTAATTATGAAATACGCAGAATTATAGGTGAGAGGGAGAGAGGTAACATTAATGTTAATGTTACATCACATTCCTCATTTTCCTGTGCCAGAGATTACTCACAATTCTCAGTATTGATGAGTTAAGTTTGTAAATCATGAGTATCCATCATATTGGTTAGGCTCCAGGTGAGTCAAGCCTAACTTCCCACACCACTGCACGTTATTGACGCTGGTAATACACTGGCTGTGTTACTTGCTTCTTCCTCACACTCACTCACTCACAAGTCTCGTGACTTTATGTTGGCATATCAGAGCTGGGATGAGGTGTGGTATAGCAGAGGTGTGAGGGGTGTGGTATAGTGTGGTCTGGTTGACGTGTAAGGGTGAGGTTTAGTGTGGACTGGTTGAGGTGTGAGGGGTGTGGTATAGTGTGGTCTTGTTGACGTGTGAGGATGTGTCATGCATGACCATAGTCATGGTTCTGACTTGTGGCTGAGATGTTAGGTAGTGACGGATCAGTGAGGTGTCTACCACAACAAGTGTATCTTAACCTTGTAAGATTGGTTAATTCACTATCTCAATCAGGTCATTAAGGCTGCATATTGCGTGAACACCTGAATTTGGTATAACAGTAAGCTCTCAGTGTATATACCCCCAGAGATGTATACCTCTCACTGTACATATCCTGATCCTCATTAGATGTATCGTCCGCCCTCCCCCACTTCTTCCCATCAACCGTCCACAGGATCACTCAGGATGTGGCTGTTACACTACAGGCAATTTATGAGGAGCACCAGATTCTCAGACAGTGGCCGAGCACAGTACAATGCTTTCTGGTATTTGGGACATCACGTGCACTCACCCATTGTATACCATGTGTCTTCCTTCATAATAACGTGCATTACATATATAATATATATATATATATATATATATATATATATATATATATATATATATATATATATATATATATATATATATATATATATATATATATATGTATATACATATATATATATATATATATATATATATATATATATATATATATATATATATATATATATATATATATATATATATATATATATATATATATATATATATATAACTGGAATGGAGACCCTCATCCTCAGAGAAGACAATAAACGTACCTCAGGGAAAACTCAAGGTTCTCCCCGGAGCTGTTTGAATATTTTCTCCTACCACCCCCTATATGTTTTATATTCTATTTGAACATTTATTAATAAACAGAATACATTTACAGAAAAAAACATAAGCATGAATACAATGGCACAATGTATCAAAGATCATGAATTTCCTCCAGCTCCTCCGAGGCTGGACGTGAACCAAGTATGCAGCAAGCATTTCCCCTCTGGATGGCTATGCTGAGTAGTTCCTTGATAATGTTCCTGAATAATGTGAGTAGTCGATTGAATTTAAGAAAACCATCATTGAACAATATGAAAGTGGCACAAGTGTGGCCGAACTGTCCAGGATGTATAAGAAACCCTACACAACCTTATGTTCCATAGTGGCCAAGAAAAATGAAATAAAGGATGCTGTTGTTGCAAAGGGAGTAACTATGCTGACAAAAATGAGATCACCAGTACTGGAAGAGGTTGAGAAGTTATTATTGGTGTGGATAAATGAGAAACAATTAGCAGGAGATACTCTTATGACTTCGTTTATTTGTGAAAAGGCTAGGCAGTTGCATGAAGATTTGGTAAAGAAATTGCCTGCAAATAGTGGTGAAGTGAGTGGATTTAAGGCCAGCAAAGGCTGGTTTGAGAGATTTAAGAACCGTACTGGCATACACAGTGTGGTAAGGCATGGTGAGGCTGCCAGTTCGGACCACAAGGCGGCTGAAAAATATGTGCATGAATTCCAGGAGTACAAAGAGGCTGAAGGACTGAAACCTGAACAAGTGTTCAATTGTGACGAAACAGGCCTCTTTTGGAAGAAAATGCCAAAGAGGACCTTCATTACACAAGAGGAAAAGGCAATGCCAGGACACAAGCCTACGAAAGACAGGCTGACGCTAATGTTCTGTGCTAATGCTAGTGGGGATTTCAAAGTGAAGCCATTACTAGTGTACCATTCTGAAAATCCCAGAGTGTTCAGGAAAAACAATTATGAAGAGTAAATTGTGTGTGTTTTGGAAATCTAATAGTAAGGCAAGTAAGTAAGTAAGTAAGTTTATTCAGGTATACACAAATACAGTTACATAGAATTATCATACATAGCAGCATATGTGTAGAGAACCTAGGATAACCCAAAAAAGTCAGACAGAGTGACTTATTTCCATGGGTCACGAGGGAAATTTTCGTCGAGGTGGTTCAATGAAGTGTTTGGCCCTAGTGTGAAGGATTATCTCCTGGAAAAGAAATTGGACCTCAAGTGCCTGCTAGTAATGGACAATGCACCTGCTCATCCTCCAAACTTAGATGACCTAATTTTCGAGGAGTTTGGGTTCATCACAGTAAAGTTCTTGCCCCCGAATACCACTCCACTCCTCCAACCCATGGACCAGCAGGTTATTGCAAACTTTAAAAAACTCTACACAAAAGCAATGTTTCACAGGTGCTTGACTGTGACCACAGACACTCACTTGACCCTAAGGGAATTTTGGAGAGAACACTTCAGCATCCTCCACTGCATAACCCTTATAGGTATGGCTTGGGAGGGAGTGACTACCAGGACTTTGAACTCTGCCTGGAGAAAATTGTGGCCAGATTGTGTCGACAAGAGGGATTTTGAAGGATTTGGGACTGACCCTAATGAACCTATGTCTGTTGTAAAATCAATTGTGGCACTGGGGAGTTCCATGGGGTTGGATGTGAGTTTGGAGGATGTGGAAGAATTGGTGGAAGACCACAATGAAGAGTTCACCACTGAGGAGCTGCAAGAGCTTCAGCTGGAAGAGCAACACATCGCAGCTCAGAATCTTGCTGCAGAGGAGGAGGAAGAGAGATGGAAGAAGGTGCCTTCTTCAGAAATTAAAGAGATTTTTACTATGTGGGGTAAGATGGAAAGCTTTATGGAGAAACATCACCCTAACAAGGTTGTTGCAAGCCAGGTTGGCAACATGTACAGTGAAAAAGTCTTGGGCCATTTTAGGAAAGTGTTAAAGAGACGCCAGAAACAGAGCTCTCTCCACAGTTATTTTGTGAGACAGGACTCCAGTGACTCTCAAGGTGGTCCTAGTGGCATTAAGAAACAGAGAAGAGAAGCAACCCCAGAAAAGCAAATGGTACCTGAGGTGTTGATGGAAGGGGATTCCCCTTCCAAACTATAAACAATCCACTCTCTCTCCTCCTCCAGTCTCCCATACACTAAGAAGAATCTCCAATAAAGGTAAGTGTTATGCTGTTAATGTTTCATTCATCATTTCCCATTGTATTGTTTATGTACTACATGCATATTTCAGGTTAAAATTTTTTTGTTTTAATACTTCTGGGTGTCAGGAACGGATTAATTGTATTTACATTATTTCTTATGGGGAAAATTGATTCGTAAATCGTCAATTTCGTTTATACTAACGGCTCCAGGAACGGATTAATTACGAACAACGAGGGACCACTGTATATATATATATATATATATATATATATATATATATATATATATATATATATATATATATATATATATATATATATATATATATATATATATATATATGCACAACGCAGAAACAAGCGGGTATATACAAAGAAAGATCGCAGACAGCAGGATTCGAAACTAGTACTGAGGACGGTCAAGATTCCCGGTCCTCAGTAGCAGTTTCGAATTCTGCTGACTGCGATCTTTCTTTGTATATACCCGCTTGTTTCTGCGTGGTGCATTGATATAAAAAAAGTTTGAGAAGTCAGAACATACAGGAGGAGATTGAAATAGGTTCAATACATGCTTGAGGCTGACTGACGTGCCCGGGATGGGAAAGAAACATGGCGGTTGTACCAGGCTGCCCAGTCTATGTGGCATTTGTGTGGCCGAGCGGACTAGAGCGCTGCCTGGGAATCTTGACCGTCCCCAGTAGTAGTTTCGAATCCTGCTGACTGCGATCTTTATATATATATATATACATATATATATATATATATATATATATATATATATATATATATATACATATATATATATATATATATATATATATATATATATATATATATATATATATATATATATATATATATATATACATACATACACACACACATACAATAAGATCACAGTAAACAGGTGATATCAGAATATGCAAAACAACCACTGTGAAAGAATAGTGAAAGTACAAGCGCTTTCGTGACTTCTCACATTATCAGGGTACTATAAAAAAATACATCAAAGGAAAGCATATAAAGGGTCGAGACTACACCTCACCATCACATCCCATAACAAAGCAACACCTGATGCGTGACGACACCTGACTGGGATGGATGGCAGGACTGGGATGGACGGCACGACTGGGATGGATGGCAGGACTGGGATGGATGGCACGACTGGGATGGATGGCAGGACTGGGATGGATGGCAGGACTGGGATGGATGGCAGGTCTGGGATGGACGGCAGGACTGGGATGGATGGCAGGACTGGGATGGATGGCAGGACTGAGATGGATGGCAGGACTGGGATGGATGGCACGACTGGGATGGACGGCAGGACTGGGATGGATGGCAGGACTGGGATGGATGGCAGGACTGGGATGGATGGCAGGACTGGGATGGACGGCAGGACTGGGATGGATGGCAGGACTGGGATGCACGGCAGGACTAGGATAGACGGCAGGACTGGGATGGATGGCAGAACTGGGATGGACGGCAGGACTGGGGTGGACGGCAGGACTGGGATGGACGGCAGGACTGGGATGGACGGCAAGACTAGGATGGATGGTAGGACTGGGATGGATGGCAGGACGGGGATGGACGGCAGGACTGGGATGGACGGCAGAACTGGGATGGATTGCAGGACTGGGATGGATGGCAGGACTGGGACGGACGGCAGGACTGGGATGGATGGCAGGACAGGGATGGACGGCAGGACTGGGATGGATGGCACGACTGGGATGGATGGCAGGGCTGGGATGGACGGCAGGACTGGGATGGACGGCAGGACTGGGATGGATGGCAAGACTGGGATGGACGGTAGGACTGGGATGGATTGCAGGACTGGGATGGATGGCAGGACTGGGATGGACGGCAGGACTGGGATGGATGGCATGACTGGGATGGATGGCAGGACTGGGATGGATGGCACGATTGGGAGGGATGGCACGACTGGGATAGACGGCAGAACTGGGATGGATGGCAGGACTGGGATGGATGGCAGGACTGGGATGGACGGCAGGACTGGGATGGATGGGAGGACTGGGATGGATGGCAGGACTGGGATGGATGGCAGGACTGGGATGGATGGCAGGACTGGGATGGACTGGAGGACTGGGATGGATGGCAGGACTGGGATGGATGGCAGGACTGGGACGGATGGCAGGTCTGGGATGGACGGCAGGGCTGAGATGGATGGCAGGACTGGGATGGATGGCAGGACTGAGATGGATGGCAGGACTGGGATGGATGGCAGGACTGGGATGGATGGCAGGACTGGGATGCACGGCAGGACTGGGATGGATGGCAGGAATGGGGTGGATGGCAGGACTGGGACGGATGGCAGGTCTGGGATGGACGGCAGGGCTGAGATGGATGGCAGAACTGGGATGGATGGCAGGACTGAGATGGATGGCAGGACTGGGATGGATGGCACGACTGGGATGGACGGCAGGACTGGGATGGATGGCAGGACTAGGATGGATGGCAGGACTGGGATGGATGGCAGGACTGGGATGCACGGCAGGACTGGGATGGATGGCAGGACTGGGATGGACGGCAGGACTGGGATGGACGGCAGGACTGGGATGGATGGCAGGACTGGGATGGATGGCGCGACTGGGATGGACGGCAGGACTGGGATGGATGGCAGGACTGGGATGGATGGCAGGACTGGGATGGATGGCAGGACTGGGATGCACGGCAGGACTGGGATGGATGGCAGGAATGGGGTGGATGGCAGGACTGGGACGGATGGCAGGTCTGGGATGGACGGCAGGGCTTAGATGGATGGCAGAACTGGGATGGATGGCAGGACTGAGATGGATGGCAGGACTGGGATGGATGGCACGACTGGGATGGACGGCAGGACTGGGATGGATGGCAGGACTGGGATGGATGGCAGGACTGGGATGGATGGCAGGACTGGGATGGACGGCAGGACTGGGATGGATGGCAGGACTGGGATGGACGGCAGGACTGGGATGGACGGCAGGACTGGGATGGATGGCAGAACTGGGATGGACGGCAGGACTGGGATGGACGGCAGGACTGGGATGGATGGCAGGACTGGGATGGGCGGCAGGACTGGGATGGACGGCAGGACTGGGATGGATGGCAGGACTGGGATGGATGGCACGACTGCTATGGATGGCACGACTGGGATGGATGGCAGGACTGGGATGGACGGCAGGACTGGGATGGACGGCAGGACTGGGATGGATGGCAGAACTGGGATGGACGGCAGGACTGGGATGGACGGCAGGACTGGGATGGATGGCAGGACTGGGATGGGCGGCAGGACTGGGATGGACGGCAGGACTGGGATGGATGGCAGGACTGGGATGGATGGCACGACTGCTATGGATGGCACGACTGGGATGGATGGCAGGACTGGGATGGACGGCAGGACTGGGATGGACGGCAGGACTGGGATGGATGGTACGACTGGGATGGATGGCAGGACTGGGATGGACGGCAGGACTGGGATGGACGGCAGGACTGGGATGGACGGCAGGACTGGGATGGATGACACGACTGGGATGGATGGCACGACTGGGATGGACGGCAGGACTGGTATGGACGGCAATACTGGGATAGACGGCAGGCTGAGATGGACGGCAGGACTGGGATGGATGGCAGGGCTGGGATGGACGGCAGGACTGGGATGGACGGCAGGACTGGGATGGACGGCAGGACTGGGATGGATTGCAGGACTGGGATGGATGGCAGGACTGGGATGGACGGCAGGACTGGGATGGATGGCAGGACTGGGATGGATGGCAGGACTGGGATGGACGGCAGGACTGGGATGGACGACAGGACTGGGATGGATGGCACGACTGGGATGGATGGCACGACTGGGATGGATGGCAGGACTGGGATGGACGGCAGGACTGGGATGGACGGCAGGACTGGGATGGATTGTACGACTGGGATGGATGGCAGGACTGGGATGGACGGCAGAACTGGGATGGACGGCAGGATTGGGAAGGACGGCAGGACTGGGATGGATGGCAGGACTGGGATGGACGGCAGGACTGGGATGGATGGCAAGACTGGGATGGACGGCAGGACTGGGATGGACGGCAGGACTGGGATGGACGGCAGGACTGGGATGGATTGCAGGACTGGGATGGATGGCAGGACTGGGATGGATGGC
>NC_091294.1:19268914-19333689 GCF_038502225.1 Cherax quadricarinatus
CTCAGATACTTGTACAACACTCAGACACTTGTGCAACACTTTCACACTTGTGCAACACTTAGACACTTGTACAACACTTAGACACTTGTACAACACTCAGACACTTGTGCAACACTCACTCACTTGTGCAACACTCAGGCACTTGTGCAACACTCAGACACTTGTGCAACACTCAGACACTTGTACAACACTCAGACACTTGTGCAACACTCAGACACTTGTGCAACACTCAGACACTTGTGCAACACTCAGACACTTGTGCAACACTCAGACACTTGTGCAACACTCAGGCACTTGTGCAACACTCAGACACTTGTGCAACACTCACACACTTGTGCAACACTCACACACTTGTGCAACACTCACACACTTGTGCAACACTCACACACTTGTGCAACACTCACACACTTGTGCAACACTCACACATTTGTGCAACACTCACACACTTGTGCAACACTCACACACTTGTGCAACACTCACACAATTCTAGAACACTCAGGCACTTGTGCAACACTCAGGCACTTGTGCAACACTTAGACACTTGTACAACACTCACACACTTGTGCAACGCTTAGACACGTGTGCAACACTCAGACACATGTGCAACAATCAGACACTTGTGCAACACTCACAAACTTGTGCAACACTCAGACACTTGTGCAACACTCAGACACTTGTGCAACACTCACACACTTATGCAACACTCATAAACTTGTGCAACACTCAGACACTTGTGCAACACTCTGACACTTGTGCAACACTCAGACGCTTGTGCAACGCTTAGACACGTGTGCAACACTCAGACACTTGTGCAACAATCAGACACTTGTGCAACACTCACAAACTTGTGCAACACTCAGACACTTGTGCAACACTCAGACACTTGTGCAACACTCAGATACTTGTACAACACTCAGACACTTGTGCAACACTTTCACACTTGTGCAACACTTAGACACTTGTACAACACTCAGACACTTGTGCAACACTCAGACACTTGTGCAACACTCAGACACTTGTGCAACACTCAGACACTTGTGCAACACTCAGACACTTGTGCAACACTCAGGCACTTGTGCAACACTCAGACACTTGTGCAACACTCAGACACTTGTGCAACACTCAGACACTTGTGCAACACTCAGACACTTGTGCAACACTCAGACACTTGTGCAAAACTCAGACACTTGTGCAACACTCACTCACTTGTGCAACACTCAGACACTTGTGCAACACTCAGGCACTTGTGCAACACTCAGGCACTTGTGCAACACTCAGACACTTGTGCAACACTCAGACACTTGTACAACACTCAGACACTTGTGCAACACTCAGACACTTGTGCAACACTCAGACACTTGTGCAACACTCAGACACTTGTGCAACACTCAGACACTTGTGCAACACTCAGGCACTTGTGCAACACTCAGACACTTGTGCAACACTCAGACACTTGTGCAACACTCAGGCACTTGTGCAACACTCAGACACTTGTGCAACACTCCGACACTTGTGCAGCACTTGCACACTTGTGCAACACTTAGACACTTGTGTTACAAAAAACGCGATTCTAAAAGCTTAGAGATCTCCAGTGAATACTAGAAAGGACTGCCCTTCTAGCATCCAGCCTGTTACTGGGTTTTCGTAACAAGTAGTCAGTATCCTTGTCCAATTATCCATTAAAATTCAGTATGGTTCAATAGTGCTTTAGGATTACAACTGGTAGGCTACTAACTAGAGAAATTAAAATTTAATAAATTTATTAAGTATATAAGTTGTCTAGAGGTATATTATCAAAGTAAATTAAATCACAGCAATCAAAATAAAATCAATCTCTCGAGTTCAATATTATTGTGCTGAAAGCACATATCACATTTATAATTCTTAAGTACCGTCAGGTACATTAACATTTAATAAGATATTACAAATATGTACAAGTATGTGTATGCGTGTAAGTGCTCTTAAGTAGTTAGCTATGTCTCAAGACTCGAATAAGACTTAAACAAGTGACTGACAAAGTCCTCAAATAAATTAACTTCTTGACCGACTGGCAACCCGAACAGTCTGCTTGAACAACAAAGAATGCTAAGCCCAATAGCAATGCAATATCAAGCGACTGCGACACAGAATCATGAACTGGGAAATAATATAACGACACTAAGTAGGGACCATCAGCAGATCCTCCACAAAAGTTACAACACTCCCATAATACTGAATCTTTGTTCAGCATAGGTAAAACTGTGACTGTGACAATGCACAGGAACCAGTACAAAATTAGGTCAGAAGCTATAGCTCGGGACCTGAGATGTTCAGAGTGTCTAAGTGACACACAACCTCAGTACAACGTCGAAAATCACTAAGTCTATACAATGTTCTGTGAACAAAGTTCTACAGAACTAACAAGAGTAATGAGACAGACAATCTGTCCAACCACCAAGCGAGTCTCCAGCAGACTGACAATTTCACGAGAGGTGAAGACACCCCCCCCCTCGATCACGTGATAGCTACGTGGACAACTGCAGCTCAGAAGCCGGCAGTATAACGAGCGACAAGCGATAATTACAGTAGTTTGACAATCAAGCCTAACTGAGCACATTTTATATACATCCTAACAACATAAGCTAAATAACAATATAACAGTCAAATAATAATATAAAGTCATACATTTACGATTTAGCTATTATCGCAAATATAAGCAATATAAAATTATATGAAAAGGTAATATACATTACATATATACATAATAATCATTGTAACCCATTCAGGGGTTGCAACACCCCCCCCAACACGACAGAGGGTCGCACTAGGAGTTGCATGAATGTCTCACATTATTTCTGGTTACTCATATCAATATTATCAAAATAAATATTAATTCGAGTCTCTCTTGTGCCAAGCACTTCTACAATTTCACAGCTTCCGTCACTAGGATATGCCCCTAACTAGGGCAGTACACAGTATCGTATATCTTCATACTCGTGGTTATGTACATCAGTGTAGAGACAGGATAGCGCTGAAAAGGAGGGCACGTTGAGGCTCGATCATAGTAGAGGAGACTGCATTCCACTCTTAAGTAGTGGTTGTATAATGCGAGGCAGTATGAACATCTGAGTATGAAACAGCTTAAGGTGTGTAGTGAAGGGGGGGGTCTGCGACAGGACAGTGTTGTGTCACGCAGTACATCACCCGCACCACACTACCCACTCAAAACTCAGCTTGTCTCCTCCTCACACAACAATACTGTGAATACATAAATATAATAATTAGACATGACATGAGTATATATAGTTAATATGGGCTGGAGGGATTAAGTTACTTTACTGAATTTGACATAGCAAGTAACAAAAGGTATTTGGGCATAAAATTACGTTAATTTAATGTAACTGATAATTATTAAGGACGTGACAGAGCGTCAGCAATTACATTACAATGACCACTTATGTGTTTTATACTAATAGAATAAGGTTGGATTCTGAGGGCCCACCTCATGATCCTAGCATTTTTACTTTTCATGGTGTTTATGTAGGTGAGTGGATTGTGGTCTGAAAAAACGTTAATTTTAAATGGGGAAGTGCCCAAATACACGTCAAAATGTTCCAAGGACACCACAAGAGCTAGAGCCTCTTTCTCAATAGTGGCATAATTTTTCTGGTGTCGTTTAAGCTTAGATGAATAGTAACATATAGGATGGAGAATATCAGTGGATGTTGACTGTTGGAGCAGCACAGCACCCACTGCATAGCCACTCGCATCTATATGTAAAAAGAAGGGAAGATTGAAATTAGGACTTTTCAACACAGGAGCAGAGGATAGCAAGCGCTTCAACCTTTTGAACGAGTCTGAACAATCTCTAGTCCAGGTGAACTGAACTTTGCTACTAGTAAGCTCAGTGAGAGGAGCTGCAATCTGAGAAAAGTTTGGACAGAACCTGCGATAATATCCTGCCATACCCAGGAATCTCTGTACTCCTTTCCTATCCTGTGGCACTGGAAATTCAGAAATTGCACGAACCTTAGCCTCAATAGGAGCAACCTCACCTTGGCCGATACAAAAGCCTAGATAGGTAATCTTGGCTTGACCAAAACTACATTTAGCTAAGTTAACAGTGAAGTTGTAGTGCGCCAGTCTCTCAAACAATGCTCTGAGACGCGTCAAGTGCTGTTCCCACTCGTCACTGTACACCACTAAGTCGTCAAGGTAGGCTTCTACTCCTTCTAAGTTGTGGGTCAACTCGTTCATTATACGTTGGAATGAAGAAGCCGCGTTACATAGGCCGAAGGGGGTGACGAGGTAGTTAAACAATCCATCTTGAACAGTAAAAGCAGATATTTCTTGAGCACGTTCAGTAAGCGGGACTTGATAATAGCCTCGTAAGAGATCTAAACGGCTGACAAACTGGGCTCCTGACACACGATCAATAAGGTCGTCAATGCGAGGTAGAGGATAACCATCAGGCAAGGTGACAGAGTTCACTTTCCTGTAATCAGTGCACATCCTGAAACTACCGTCAGGTTTAGGCACTAAAATACAGGGAGATGCCCATGGACTTTTACTGCGTTCAATAAGTCCGTGAGATAACAGAAAATCAACCTCTTCTCTCAATGCTTTATGCTTTGTTGGACTCATCCTATATGGTGATTGCTTAATGGGTGATGCTCCCTGTACATCAACGCCATGTACACCCAGAGTACAACGTTTAGGAACATCACCGAACAATTCAGGGAAATTCAAAATCATGTTTTTAATATCACCAGCTTTAACAATCCCAAGGTTACTAAGAAAATCGTCTAGTGATTGTAGAGTCACTGAATTTTCTAAACGAACCTCTATACCACTAGAGATGTCAGGTAGACTGACGTTTTCTTCCTCTGTCCTAGGAAGAATAGAAGTAGTAGGTAGAGGACTAGCGTAGTATGCCTTAAGCTGGTTAACATGGTACACATGATTAGATTTCTTTTTCCCAGGCGTACGTACCAAATAATTTACGTCGCTAAGCTTTTTCACTACTTCCAGGGGACCATCATACCTGGCTTGTAGAGCATGACCTGGTACTAATTTCCGAGCCATCACCTTATCTCCTGCTTTAAAAGAACGAGAGACAGCACGCTTGTCATAATGTTGCTTCATTCTAGCTTGGGCTGAAACTAGGTTTTTCGAAGCTAACTCTCTAGCGGCTGTCAAATGTTGCTGCATTAATGAAGGTGAAGTACTCAATGATGGATTTGATTTTCCTGTCCACACGTCTTTCAACACTGCAAGAGGACCACGCACTTGGTGTCCGAATATTAATTCAAACGGACTAAACCCGAGACTTTCTTGCTCACTTTCTCTCATAGCGAACAGAAGAAAAGGTATACCCTCATCCCAGTCTTTAGAAAAATGTTCACAATAAGCTCTCATCATGGACTTCAGTGTCTGATGAAATCTCTCTAGAGCACCTTGTGACTGTGGATGATAACTGGTTGAAAGTACAGACTTTATTCCTAGGTGGGATAATGCTTCTCGAAAGATCTTAGAAGTGAAATTAGATCCCTGATCTGATTGTATCTCTCGAGGCAATCCAACCTGGGAGAAAAATTTCATCAGCGCTCTCACAATAGCACGAGCATTAATTTTTCTCATAGGAATAGCTTCGGGATAGCGTGTTGCAGCGTCCATAATAGTAAATAAGTATTGGTTTCCTAGTTTGGTTCTAGGCAAAGGACCAACACAATCAATAATAAGACGTGAGAATGGTTCACCATGCACGGTGATAGGAATGAGAGGCGCAGGTGGAGGTGTGTGCGCTGGCTTGCCTGTCACTTGACACACGTGGCAACGTCGCACATGATCAGCTACTGTTTCCTTCATCTTTGGCCAAGTAAAATGTTTTGCCAGTTTACCGAGTGTCTTCTTGACACCCAAATGTCCTCCTATGGGACTATTGTGAGCAAAATCAATGGCTTGTTCACGAAATTTAACTGGTAACACTACTAGATTCTTGACTGTGTTGGAAACACTATCAGCTGACAACTTACATGTATTTTTCTCCATCAGTACACCGTTACTATAATAATAACAATTATCGAGATCCTTTGCTTCACTCTCAGTAACTGCTATATCTCTCAGTCTTTCCAGTGACTGATCAACAAACTGATCCTTGATTAAATCATCATGAGTTAGAAATTTAATGTCAGTTGTATCCTGACTAGGTTGATGACCGGGGGGAGTCAGTGTTAATGATCCTGGGCGCAGAGCATCACTAAACAACATATTCAACCCCAAATCATTGTCATCCACTAACTCAACAGGAGACAAGGATGGTTGTTGTATCTTTGACATAGCTCTAGTAATTGCGCTGAGAGGAAATAAAATAGGTTTCTCTCTACAAGCTTCAATGGCATAAGTATCATCAGTGTTATTATCAATCACAAGTGGTTCTTTACATATACCAGCATGAAGGATATCGTTCCCTATCAACAAGTCCACTGACCTGATGGGAAATACACCACTGGATATACCCACTGAAATATAACCAGTATAATAGCTTGTTTCAATATAAACTTTGTGCAGAGGTACTTTTATAACAGCCCCTCCATAGGCTTCTAACAATACATCTATCTTGCAATAGGTATCGTCAGTTATGGGCAGTACATCTTCTCTTAATAACGTGAGATAACTGCCAGTGTCTCTGAAAGAAATTATCTCAGATGTGATTCGTCAAATCCTACTTTATCTCTCGAAAAGTAAGGACTCATCGCTGAACGAATCTTTTCGTCAGATACACTTTCTGACGCTAGTCATCTATCCTGAGTAACATTTTCTAAAACAGTAGGATCAGAGGAATTGCTAGGCTTTCGGTGCCTTTGTTGCACGGATGAGGATACGACTTGAGTGGGGGCGCCAGCCGCACGACTGTATCTCGCATCTCTTTCTAATTTATAGCAATACTCTCTAGTATGTCCTTTCCTGTTACAATAGGTACATTTAACTTTCTTCTTCTCGATACCAGATTTCTGTCTAGCCACAGAGACAGATTCAGGATTGTGAGTTTTCCTGGTAAAGGTACGAGAAGTTACAGTAGCAGGTACATCAGGCCGGCAACGAGCAGCTGATTTAGTTTGCCAAATTCTAGGACAATTTTTAGTTAACTTGTTTCTCTGTGTTTTAGTACGTACAAGTTTGTGAGAAATTTCATAATTGTCTGCTAAGGCTGCAGTTTCCAGAATATCCGAGGTAGTATGATCGATCAGATATTCTTGTATGTCAGGAGACATACAGTTGTTAAACTCTTCGTGTAGTAACAACTGAACTAGACTGTCGTAGTTGGTACACTTAGCAGCTCTACACCACCTCTCAAAAGCAACTTTTTTCTCACGAGCAAACTCTACACAAGTTTGATCTTGTCGTCGTTGTAACGTACGAAATGCTCTTTGATAACTTACAGGTAACAAGTTATATGTCTCTAGAATAGTTTGTTTGACAGAGTCATAACTAATGTACTTAGCAAATGGTAAAGCAGCCGTACAAGTTTGAGCTCTTCCCGTCAAAGCAGTATGAAGCAATGTTGCCCAGTGCTTACGTGGCCAGTTCATAGCACGAGCCTGGTTCTCAAACACATCAAAATATGTGTCTAAGTCACTTTCAAAAAACTTAGGAACCATAGATGCAGCTTTCTGCACATTAAATGTGTCCTGTGATATATCAGTCTGATTTCTTAACAGACGAACATTTTCTCTTTGGAAATCTTCTTCGTTCAATCTCCTCTGTGCCTCAATTTGTGCAGTCTGCAACATAATGAGACGTTCCAACCTCTCAAACTGTTCCTGAGAGATAGGACCAGTGGGTAATGGAGGAGTAGGGAAATTACCATGGTCTGGACGGTCCTTAGGTCGGACACTTGGTCCAGCCGTCTCTAGAGTGTCTAGATCTGGTCTAGGATAAGTAAATACAGGTGTAGTATACACTGTACTAGTATTAGGCTGTGTCATACTACCAGCTATACTCTGTACTATAGTGTCAGTGAAGGAAGGAGCGAGCGAGAACTGAGCTACACTAGGCTCAGACACTAGGCTCACTTCTGCTCTAGTTGCTCTTTCTTCAACTTCAAATAGAGTCATACTTCCTAATCGTGACACTAGGCTTTCTAAATCTGAATCATAAACAGACATCTCTGTATGAGCAGGAAACAGTATATCTTTAATTAATGCTCTGACAGTTTCTGCAGTGTAATTCCTGTTATATGTCACACCGAGATATTTGGCTACTTGCCAACACGTCTGAAGTTTTAATGTACTTAACTCAGACAAAGTCAGAGTATCAATTAACTGTTTCACTTCGGCATACATCACGAAAATAATTGTACTACGAGAGAGTGATTATGGGAAACTATAATCCTAATAGGAATTTTAGTGTTGGTTGTCTTAGAGCTAGAGCTCATAAACAGTATTTCCATCTCCTTGGATCAAGAGACTCAGTCAGGTACATACATCCACCTGGTATGTTGTACAAGACTAAACTCAAAGTCTTCAGATTAGGAAAGTACTCAAAGTGTTTGACCATAGAGTTACTAGTATGTCAAACTGGACAATTTCTCCAACACCTTGGATCAAGAGCATCCCGGACAGGCCCCCATTTGTTACAAAAAACGCGATTCTAAAAGCTTAGAGATCTCCAGTGAATACTAGAAAGGACTGCCCTTCTAGCATCCAGCCTGTTACTGGGTTTTCGTAACAAGTAGTCAGTATCCTTGTCCAATTATCCATTAAAATTCAGTATGGTTCAATAGTGCTTTAGGATTACAACTGGTAGGCTACTAACTAGAGAAATTAAAATTTAATAAATTTATTAAGTATATAAGTTGTCTAGAGGTATATTATCAAAGTAAATTAAATCACAGCAATCAAAATAAAATCAATCTCTCGAGTTCAATATTATTGTGCTGAAAGCACATATCACATTTATAATTCTTAAGTACCGTCAGGTACATTAACATTTAATAAGATATTACAAATATGTACAAGTATGTGTATGCGTGTAAGTGCTCTTAAGTAGTTAGCTATGTCTCAAGACTCGAATAAGACTTAAACAAGTGACTGACAAAGTCCTCAAATAAATTAACTTCTTGACCGACTGGCAACCCGAACAGTCTGCTTGAACAACAAAGAATGCTAAGCCCAATAGCAATGCAATATCAAGCGACTGCGACACAGAATCATGAACTGGGAAATAATATAACGACACTAAGTAGGGACCATCAGCAGATCCTCCACAAAAGTTACAACACTCCCATAATACTGAATCTTTGTTCAGCATAGGTAAAACTGTGACTGTGACAATGCACAGGAACCAGTACAAAATTAGGTCAGAAGCTATAGCTCGGGACCTGAGATGTTCAGAGTGTCTAAGTGACACACAACCTCAGTACAACGTCGAAAATCACTAAGTCTATACAATGTTCTGTGAACAAAGTTCTACAGAACTAACAAGAGTAATGAGACAGACAATCTGTCCAACCACCAAGCGAGTCTCCAGCAGACTGACAATTTCACGAGAGGTGAAGACACCCCCCCCCCTCGATCACGTGATAGCTACGTGGACAACTGCAGCTCAGAAGCCGGCAGTATAACGAGCGACAAGCGATAATTACAGTAGTTTGACAATCAAGCCTAACTGAGCACATTTTATATACATCCTAACAACATAAGCTAAATAACAATATAACAGTCAAATAATAATATAAAGTCATACATTTACGATTTAGCTATTATCGCAAATATAAGCAATATAAAATTATATGAAAAGGTAATATACATTACATATATACATAATAATCATTGTAACCCATTCAGGGGTTGCAACAACTTGTACAACACTCAGACACTTGTACAACACTCAGACACTTGTGCAACACTCACACACTTGTGCAACACTCAGACACTTGTGCAGCACTCACACACTTGTGTGTCAGCATAGTTGCTGATCCCTGTATTCCCTGTATTATATAGCAAAGCATATTAGTATCATCCATGTGCTTTAGATACGAGATCCCTTGTAGGCCTGTGGCTTTGTGTGACGTCACGGGATGCACATGTGTAGGCTCATACCTCTGCCCCGCTCTCACTCGGCGGCAGACCATCCAGACTAGAACACGGCAAGGCTGGGCTCCATCCCTCATCATCTCAGTCTGACAATATAGTTACCATCCAACAAGTGTGTGTACCTTCAACCTGCGATATCTCCATTTAAGAACCATTTCGATATGTGCAACACTCACACACTTGTACAACACTCACACACTTGTGCAACACTCACACACTTGTACAACACTCAGACACTTGTACAACACTCAGACACTTATGCAACACTCAGACACTTGTACAACACTCAGACACTTGTGCAACACTCAGACACTTGTACAACACTCAGACACTTGTACAACACTCAGACACTTGTGCAACACTCAGACACTTGTACAACACTCACACACTTGTACAACACTCACACACTTGTACAACACTCAGACACTTGTGCAACACTCAGACACTTGTACAACACTCAGACACTTGTGCAACACTCAGACACTTGTACAACACTCAGACACTTGTGCAACACTCAGACACTTGTACAACACTCAAACACTTGTGCAACTCTCACACACTTGTACAACACTCAGACACTTGTACAACACTCAGACACTTATGCAACACTCAGACACTTGTACAACACTCACACACTTGTACAACACTCAGGCACTTGTACAACACTCAGACACTTATGCAACACTCAGACACTTGTACAACACTCAGACACTTGTGCAACACTCAGACACTTGTACAACACTCAGACACTTGTACAACACTCAGACACTTGTGCAACACTCAGACACTTGTACAACACTCACACACTTGTACAACACTCACACACTTGTACAACACTCAGACACTTGTGCAACACTCACACACTTGTACAACACTCAGACACTTGTGCAACACTCAGACACTTGTACAACACTCAGACACTTGTGCAACACTCAGACACTTGTACAACACTCAGACACTTGTGCAACACTCAGACACTTGTACAACACTCAGACACTTGTACAACACTCAGACACTTGTGCAACACTCAGACACTTGTGCAACACTCAGACACTTGTACAACACTCAGACACTTGTGCAACACTCAGACACTTGTGGAACACTCAGACACTTGTGCAACACTCACACACTTGTGCAACACTCACACACTTGTGCAACACTCAGACACTTGAACAACACTCAGACACTTGTGCAACACTCAGACACTTGTGCAACACTCAGACACTTGTGCAACACTCAGACACTTGTGCAACACTCAGACACTTGTGCAACACTCAGACACTTGTGCAACACTCCGACACTTGTGCAACACTCCGACACTTGTGCAACACTCACACACTTGTGCAACACTCACATACTTGTGCAACACTCAGACACTTGTGCAACACTCACACATTTGCGCAACACTCACATACTTGTGCAACACTCAGACACTTGTGCAACACTCACACACTTGTGCAACACTCAGACACTTGTGCAACACTCACACACTTGTGCAACACTCACACACTTGTACAACACTCAGACACTTGTACAACACTCAGACACTTGTGCAACACTCAGACACTTGTGCAACACTCAGACACTTGTGCAACACTCAGACACTTGTGCAACACTCAGACACTTGTACAACACTCAGACACTTGTGCAACACTTAGACACTTGTACAACACTCAGACACTTGTGCAACACTCAGACACTTGTACAACACTCAGACACTTGTGCAACACTCAGACACATGTGCAACACTCAGACACTTGTGCAGCACTCAGACACTTGCGCAACACTCAGACACTTGTGCAACACACACTTGTACAGCACTCAGACACTTCTACAACACTCAGACACTTGTGCAACACTCAGACACTTGTGCAACACTCAGACACTTGTGCAACACTCAGACACTTGTGCAACACTTAGACACTTGTGCAACATTCAGACACTTGTGCAACACTCAGACACTTGTGCAACACTCAGACACTTGTGCAACACTCAGGCACTTGTGCAACACTCAGGCACTTGTACAACACTCACACACTTGTGCAACACTCAGACACTTGTACAACACTCAGACACTTGTACAACACTCAGACACTTGTACAACACTCAGACACTTGTACAACACTCAGACACTTGTACAACACTCAGACACTTGTACAACATTCAGACACTTGTGCAACACTCAGACACTTGTGCAACACTCAGACACTTGTGCAACACTCAGGCACTTGTGCAACACTCAGGCACTTGTGCAACACTCAGACACTTGTACAACACTCACACACTTGTGCAACACTCAGGCACTTGTGCAACACTCAGACACTTGTGCAACACTCAGACACTTGTACAACACTCAGACACTTGTGCAGCACTCAGACACTTGTACAACACTTACACACTTGTGCAACACTCAGACACTTGTACAACACTCAGACACTTGTGCAACACTCAGACACTTGTACAACACTCAGACACTTGTGCAACACTCAGACACTTGTACAACACTCACACACTTGTGCAACACTCAGGCACTTGTGCAACACTCAAACACTTGTACAACACTCAGACACTTGTGCAACACTCAGACACTTTGCAACACTCCGACACCTGTGCAACACTCACACACTTGTGCAACACTCACATACTTGTGCAACACTCAGACACTTGTGCAACACTCACACACTTGTGCAACACTCACATACTTGTGCAACACTCAGACACTTGTGCAAAACTCAGACACTTGTGCAACACTCAGACACTTGTGCAACACTCACACACTTGTGCAACACTCACACACTTGTACAACACTCAGACACTTGTACAACACTCAGACACTTGTGCAACACTCAGACACTTGTGCAACACTCAGACACTTGTGCAACACTCAGACACTTGTGCAACACTCAGACACTTGTACAACACTCAGACACTTGTGCAACACTTAGACACTTGTACAACACTCAGGCACTTGTGCAACACTCAGACACTTGTACAACACTCAGACACTTGTGCAACACTCAGACACATGTGCAACACTCAGACACTTGTGCAACACTCAGACACTTGTGCAACACACACTTGTACAGCACTCAGACACTTCTACAACACTCAGACACTTGTGCAACACTCAGACACTTGTGCAACACTCAGACACTTGTGCAACACTCAGACACTTGTGCAACACTTAGACACTTGTGCAACATTCAGACACTTGTGCAACACTCAGACACTTGTGCAACACTCAGACACTTGTGCAACACTCAGGCACTTGTGCAACACTCAGGCACTTGTACAACACTCACACACTTGTGCAACACTCAGACACTTGTACAACACTCAGACACTTGTACAACACTCAGACACTTGTACAACACTGAGACACTTGTACAACACTCAGACACTTGTACAACATTCAGACACTTGTGCAACACTCAGACACTTGTGCAACACTCAGACACTTGTGCAACACTCAGGCACTTTTGCAACACTCAGGCACTTGTGCAACACACAAACACTTGTACAACACTCAGACACTTGTGCAACACTCAGACACTTGTACAACACTCACACACTTGTGCAACACTCAGGCACTTGTGCAACACTCAGACACTTGTACAACACTCAGACACTTGTGCAACACTCAGACACTTGTACAACACTCAGACACTTGTGCAACACTCAGGCACTTGTGCAACACTCAGACACTTGTACTACACTCAGACACTTGTGCAACACTCAGACACTTGTACAACACTCACACACTTGTGCAACACTCAGGCACTTGTGCAACACTCAGACACTTGTACAACACTCAGACACTTGTGCAACACTCAGACACTTGTACAACACTCACAGACTTGTGCAACACTCAGACACTTGTACAACACTCACACACTTGTGCAACACTCAGGCACTTGTGCAACACTCAGACACTTGTACAACACTCAGACACTTGTGCAACACTCAGACACTTGTACAACACTCAGACACTTGTGCAACACTCAGACACTTGTACAACACTCACACACTTGTGCAACACTCAGACACTTGTACAACACTCACACACTTGTGCAACACTTAGGCACTTGTGCAACATTCAGACACTTGTACAACACTCAGACACTTTTGTAACACTCAGACACTTGTGCAACACTCAGACACTTGTGCATCACTTGGGTACCTTTACTGTCTAAACATTTGACCAACAAGTGACTTCCTAAGTCTGGTACAGATATGAATGACAGATAAGAAATAATCTATAATGAGTTCCTCAGCCTTGAGTCAATGTTCAGTTCATCAGCTGGAATAAAAATACAGCAAATGCACGAGGAAGTGAGTTACAGCCCAGAAGCAAGTTGAAGCAGCAGCAGCAGCAGCAGCAGCAGCAGCAGCAGCAGCAGGAGGCAGCAGGAGGCAGCAGGCAGCAGCAGTAGCAGCTAGGCAGCTCAGACATACACTGTTAACTTAAAACATCAAAAAAGACCTGATTAAATTAGATTTTGCCAACGCTCTTAAATTCCTGAGAAAACACAACATTTTTCTCTGTCATTCATCGAATGCAATAAAATGGCATCTCAAAACTTGTTTGGTGAACGAGATATTAACTCTTGTGAAGGTGTGCAACAGACTGACTCCCTCACCTCTCCATTTCTGCCTAGTCGTTAAAGACGTTCCAAAATGGCTGTCAACTGAGCTCATCATCTGGATTTTGGATCCCTCCACTCTAGCTGGCAGTGTAGTTACTAATACGGAACATCAGGAAAATTAAAGATCATGGGAAGTATCTAGGACTACCTCTAAACCAGGATTCAAGCAATGATCTCCAGCCAAGAAATCATTACTCACCATAAAGAACATCCATACATATTATTGTACCTACTATATTTATTTATTTATTTATTTATTTATTATAAATTTGTGCACACATACAGAGGTACAAAAAAATACAGATAAGAGCAGTATGCCAAAGCCACTTATACTATGCATAGCATTACGGGCTGGCTTAAAATTAACTTAAGATTAACTAAGCAATGATGAAGTCAGTGATAAAACATTAATGTAAACAGATTACTATAAAGCACAAGTGAGTATTACAAAGACAGGTCATATGAAGGATTCTGTTAGGTAGTGTATTTAAAAAATAATAAAGTTAGATTGGGTTTTAGGTTTAACATTTATGTGATATAATTGTGAGAAACATTTAAGATATACAATTTATAAGGTTCAGTTATTCAGTATTTATTTGGTTTTGGGTGAGTAAGTGATCTTTGAGTAGAGACTTGAATTTATAAACAGGTAGTGTTTCTTTTATATTTACAGGTAATGAATTCCAGATTTTAGGGCCTTTTATGTGCATTGAGTTTTTGCATAGTGTGAGATGAACACGAGGAACATCAAAGAGTGATCTGTGCCTTGTGTTATGGTCATGTGTTCTGTTGAGGTTGGCAAGGAGATGTTTGAGGGGAGGGTTAATATCAGAGTTAAGTGTTCTATGTATGTAATAGGTGCAGTAATAAGTATGGATGTTTTGTATGGTGAGTAGGTTTAGTGTATTGAATATTGGTGGAGTGTGCTGCCTGTAGTGAGAATTTGTTATCATTCTAACTGCAGCCTTTTGTTGGGTAATTAGTGGTCTGAGATGGTTAACTGTTGTTGAGCCCCATGCACAAATTCCATAGGTGAGATAGGGGTAAATAAGAGAGTGATATAGGGCCAGGAGGGCTGACTGTGGAACATAGTACCGTATCTTCGATAGTATGCCTACAGTCTTGGAAATTTTCTTAGAAATTTGTTGTATATGTGTATGAAATTTGAGTCTATTATCAAGGTGGATTCCTAAGAATTTTCCCTCTGTTAGCTTTGTGATAGGTGATCCGTTTATCATTATGTTAAGAGGGACATCTGTAGCTCTGTTACCAAACTGAATGAAGTAGGTTTTGTCAATGTTTAGTGTAAGTTTGTTAGTCCTCATCCAGGTAGATATTTTCTGTAATTCGGTATTTACAGTATTGGCTAGTGTGACTGGGCTCGGGTGAGAGAAGACGTATGTAGTGTCATCTGCAAATAGTGTGGGTTTGAGTAATTGCGAAGCATTTGGAAGGTCATTTATGTATAGGAGAAAGAGAAGAGGGCCAAGGACACTTCCCTGTGGGACACCAACTGTAATTGGTTGCGCAGAAGAGTTTGCCCCATTTGCGTACACATATTGGCTTCTGTTGCTGAGGTATGACTTGAGGTAATTGAGGGAGTGCCCTCTTATACCATAGTGTGACAATTTTACGTGGAGCAAGTCATGGTCAACTGTATCAAAAGCTTTACGTAAGTCAATGAAGATCCCCAGTGGGACTTCTTTTTTCTCTATTGCAGTGTATATATGTTCTAGCATGTGTATAATAGCATCATTAGTATTTTTATTAGGCCTGAATCCAAATTGGCAGGGGTTGAGTATGTTTTGGGAGATAAGGTAGGAGTAGATTCGTTTATGAATTAGTTTTTCAAAGATTTTTGAGAGAGGGTGTAAGTTGGATATTGGCCTATAGTTATTCAACTCTGTTTGGTCTCCTCCTTTGTGGATCGGGGTGACCCTTGCTATTTTGAGTACTGTAGGGAAGGTGGAGGATTCAATGGATTTGTTAAAGAGTGTTGCAATGATTGGAGATAGCACTTGTGACACTTTTTTATATATAAAGGGTGGTAAGGTACTTAAATCTCCTGCCTTGTTTTTTAGTGCATTGATAATAAGGGAGACTTCGTATGGGTTAGTCGGAGCTAGGAACAGTGTGTTCGGGTAGTTGCCGGTGAGGTAGTTATTTGGTGGGGTATCTGAGCTTGGGATTTTATGGGCAAGGTTTTGTCCTATAGTGGAGAAGAAATCATTGAGTCTGTTTGCTGTTTCTGTTGGTGGGAGTTGGGGTTCATCTGATTTTGCTAATTTTATTTCGCTATTTCGTGATATCTTTTTTGTTCCCAGAATTTCAGATAGTGTTTTCCAGGTCTTTTTTATATCACCTCGTAAGTTGGATAATCTGTTCTCATAATACAATTTTTTTGCCCTTCTTATCAGGCTGGTTAGGATTGACGAGTAACGTTTTGTTTGGTCTCTGGTTATGTGACCCATTCTGTACTGTTTTTCATATTGGTGTTTTGTATTTATGGATTTGAGAATGCTGGGTGTTAGCCAGGGACTGTTCAGTCTCTTTGCTGTCATCTGTTTAGTTTTTTTAGGGCAGTGCTTGTTATAGAGGTATTGGGTCTTTTTTAGAAAATTATTAATACATTCGTTAATATCTGTATAGATTTCTAGCTCAGTGTGCCAATCAATGTTTGCTAACGCTGTTGCGAAGTTATTAATGGCTGCCTCATTGTGAAGTCTGAAGGTGACTTTAGTAGTGTCTTGGGGTAGTTTACCAAGAGTTGTTAAGAGGAAAGTAGGGTAGTGGTCTGTGGTATTATCTGTAATTATGCCTGATTTTAAAGGGGATATGGTGTTGGTCCAGATGTGGTCAAGTAGGGAAACACTAGTCTCTGTAACTCTTGTAGGTTTTGTTACTGTTGGTAGTAACATACAGTTACTCATTGTGTTTGTGAATTCAGTAACGTGTGGGTCCTGGTCTTGCAGGAGATTTATATTGAAGTCACCTGAGAGTAGTAAGTGATCTTTGTTCATGCGTGCATCAGTTATCATACTTCCTAGATTTTGACTAAATTGGCTAATGTTTGACTGTGGAACTCTGTAGATGTTTATCAATGTGAGAGGTTTTTGTACTTCACCCAAATATAAACACTCCGCTCAAACTTATCCTTACTAACCTTAGCAGGACACACGACTATAACACAAGACACGGATCACTCCTTGATGTTCCCGTGTCCATCTCACACTATGTAAAAGCTCTATGCACATAAAGGACCCAAAAATTTGGAATTCATTACCAGTGAATACCAAATGAACCCTGTCTGTACATCACTTCAAGGCTCTCCTTAAAAACCACCTACTCACCCAAAATTAGATACTCAGTACTTAACCTTACCTACAGAGCTACCAAATAACTCTCCACCGCCTCAACATATGATTGCTCACTGTGTTACTCTCCAAGACTCAGAATCCCATAAGTAAATGCTCGAAGTACAATAAATTCTCATATTTTAACCTAATGCAAATATTGAAGAACATATTTAATAGATGTATAACCTATTGTATAATTAGTGGAACCTGATCAAACTATGTTTTGTACGTCTAGTTTTAAGTAATCAGTAATCTATTAAGTTTAAAGTGCCCGTAATGCCAGGGCAGAATAATGGCTCTCTTTGCCCTACAAATTATTGTAAACCCTCACTGTAAACTATGTAAATATACTTCCAACAATATGTCAACCACGTTGTAAACCTGCACGGAAATAAACAATTTGAATTTGAATTTCAATCATGGTGGCCATGGCAGAAGTATGAGCCATTGTCCTAGCCGATGGTGTTGTCCTTGATGTATGGCAGAAGTATGAGCCATTGTCCTAGCCGATGGTGTTGTCCTTGATGTATGGCAGAAGTATGAGCCATTGTCCTAGCCGATGGTGTTGTCCTTGATGTATGGCAGAAGCATGAGCCATTGTCCTAGCCGATGGTATTGTCCTTGATGTATGGCAGAAGTATGAGCCATTGTCCTAGCCGATGGTGTTGTCCTTGATGTATGGCAGAAGTATGAGCCATTGTCCTAGCCGATGGTGTTGTCCTTGATGTATGGCAGAAGCATGAGCCATTGTCCTAGCCGATGGTGTTGTCCTTGATGTATGGCAGAAGCATGAGCCATTGTCCTAGCCGATGGTGTTGTCCTTGATGTATGGCAGAAGTATGAGCCATTGTCCTAGCCGATGGTGTTGTCCTTGATGTATGGCAGAAGCATGAGCCATTGTCCTAGCCGATGGTGTTGTCCTTGATGTATGGCAGAAGCATGAGCCATTGTCCTAGCCGATGGTGTTGTCCTTGATGTATGGCAGAAGTATGAGCCATTGTCCTAGCCGATGGTGTTGTCCTTGATGTATGGCAGAAGCATGAGCCATTGTCCTAGCCGATGGTGTTGTCCTTGATGTATGGCAGAAGCATGAGCCATTGTCCTAGCCGATGGTGTTGTCCTTGATGTATGGCAGAAGCATGAGCCATTGTCCTAGCCGATGGTGTTGTCCTTGATGTATGGCAGAAGTATGAGCCATTGTCCTAGCCGATGGTGTTGTCCTTGATGTATGGCAGAAGCATGAGCCATTGTCCTAGCCGATGGTGTTGTCCTTGATGTATGGCAGAAGCATGAGCCATTGTCCTAGCCGATGGTGTTGTCCTTGATGTATGGCAGAAGCATGAGCCATTGTCCTAGCCGATGGTGTTGTCCTTGATGTATGGCAGAAGTATGAGCCATTGTCCTAGCCGATGGTGTTGTCCTTGATGTATGGCAGAAGCATGAGCCATTGTCCTAGCCGATGGTGTTGTCCTTGATGTATGGCAGAAGCATGAGCCATTGTCCTAGCCGATGGTGTTGTCCTTGATGTATGGCAGAAGCATGAGCCATTGTCCTAGCCGATGGTGTTGTCCTTGATGTATGGCAGAAGCATGAGCCATTGTCCTAGCTGATGGTGTTGTTCTTGATGTATGGCAGAAGCATGAGCCATTGTCCTAGCCGATGGTGTTGTCCTTGATGTACGGCAGAAGCATGAGCCATTGTCATAGCCGATGGTGTTGTCCTTGATGTATGGCAGAAGCATGAGCCATTGTCCTAGCCGATGGTGTTGTCCTTGATGTATGGCAGAAGCATGAGCCATTGTCCTAGCTGATGGTGTTGTTCTTGATGTATGGCAGAAGCATGAGCCATTGTCCTAGCTGATGGTGTTGTCCTTGATGTATGGCAGAAGCATGAGCCATTGTCCTAGCCGATGGTGTTGTCCTTGATGTATGGCAGAAGCATGAGCCATTGTCCTAGCCGATGGTGTTGTCCTTGATGTATGGCAGAAGCATGAGCCATTGTCCTAGCTGATGGTGTTGTTCTTGATGTATGGCAGAAGCATGAGCCATTGTCCTAGCTGATGGTGTTGTCCTTGATGTATGGCAGAAGCATGAGCCATTGTCCTAGCCGATGGTGTTGTCCTTGATGTATGGCAGAAGCATGAGCCATTGTCCTAGCCGATGGTGTTGTCCTTGATGTATGGCAGAAGCATGAGCCATTGTCCTAGCCGATGGTGTTGTCCTTGATGTATGGCAGAAGCATGAGCCATTGTCCTAGCTGATGGTGTTGTTCTTGATGTATGGCAGAAGCATGAGCCATTGTCCTAGCTGATGGTGTTGTCCTTGATGTATGGCAGAAGCATGAGCCATTGTCCTAGCCGATGGTGTTGTCCTTGATGTATGGCAGAAGCATGAGCCATTGTCCTAGCCGATGGTGTTGTCCTTGATGTATGGCAGAAGCATGAGCCATTGTCCTAGCTGATGGTGTTGTTCTTGATGTATGGCAGAAGCATGAGCCATTGTCCTAGCTGATGGTGTTGTCCTTGATGTATGGCAGAAGCATGAGCCATTGTCATAGCCGATGGTGTTGTCCTTGATGTATGGCAGAAGTATGAGCCATTGTCCTAGCCGATGGTGTTGTCCTTGATGTATGGCAGAAGCATGAGCCATTGTCCTAGCCGATGGTGTTGTCCTTGATGTATGGCAGAAGCATGAGCCATTGTCCTAGCCGATGGTGTTGTTCTTGATGTATGGCAGAAGCATGAGCCATTGTCCTAGCTGATGGTGTTGTTCTTGATGTATGGCAGAAGCATGAGCCATTGTCCTAGCTGATGGTGTTGTCCTTGATGTATGGCAGAAGCATGAGCCATTGTCCTAGCCGATGGTGTTGTTCTTGATGTATGGCAGAAGCATGAGCCATTGTCCTAGCCGATGGTGTTGTCCTTGATGTATGGCAGAAGCATGAGCCATTGTCCTAGCCGATGGTGTTGTCCTTGATGTATGGCAGAAGTATGAGCCATTGTCCTAGCCGATGGTGTTGTCCTTGATGTATGGCAGAAGTATGAGCCATTGTCCTAGCCGATGGTGTTGTTCTTGATGTATGGCAGAAGTATGAGCCATTGTCCTAGCCGATGGTGTTGTCCTTGATGTATGGCAGAAGCATGAGCCATTGTCCTAGCTGATGGTGTTGTCCTTGATGTATGGCAGAAGCATGAGCCATTGTCCTAGCCGATGGTGTTGTCCTTGATGTATGGCAGAAGCATGAGCCATTGTCCTAGCCGATGGTGTCCTTGATGTATGGCAGAAGCATGAGCCATTGTCCTAGCCGATGGTGTTGTCCTTGATGTATGGCAGAAGCATGAGCCATTGTCCTAGCCGATGGTGTTGTCCTTGATGTATGGCAGAAGCATGAGCCATTGTCCTAGCCGATGGTGTTGTCCTTGATGTATGGCAGAAGCATGAGCCATTGTCCTAGCCGATGGTGTTGTCCTTGATGTATGGCAGAAGCATGAGCCATTGTCCAAGCCGATGGTGTTGTCCTTGATGTATGGCAGAAGCATGAGCCATTGTCCTAGCCGATGGTGTTGTCCTTGATGTATGGCAGAAGCATGAGCCATTGTCCTAGCCGATGGTGTTGTCCTTGATGTATGGCAGAAGCATGAGCCATCGTCCTAGCCGATGGTGTTGTCCTTGATTTATGGCAGAAGCATGAGCCATTGTCCTAGCCGATGGTGTTGTCCTTGATGTATGGCAGAAGCATGAGCCATTGTCCTAGCCGATGGTGTTGTCCTTGATGTATGGTAGAAGCATGAGCCATTGTCCTAGCCGATGGTGTTGTCCTTGATGTATGGCAGAAGCATGAGCCATTGTCCTAGCCGATGGTGTTGTCCTTGATGTATGGCAGAAGCATGAGCCATTGTCCTAGCCGATGGTGTTGTCCTTGATGTATGGCAGAAGCATGAGCCATTGTCCTAGCCGATGGTGTTGTCCTTGATGTATGGCAGAAGCATGAGCCATTGTCCTAGCCGATGGTGTTGTCCTTGATGTATGGCAGAAGCATGAGCCATTGTCCTAGCCGATGGTGTTGTCCTTGATGTATGGCAGAAGCATGAGCCATTGTCCTAGCCGATGGTGTTGTCCTTGATGTATGGCAGAAGCATGAGCCATTGTCCTAGCCGATGGTGTTGTCCTTGATGTATGGCAGAAGTATGAGCCATTGTCATAGCCGATGGTGTTGTCCTTGATGTATGGCAGAAGCATGAGCCATTGTCATAGCCGATGGTGTTGTCCTTGATGTATGGCAGAAGCATGAGCCATTGTCATAGCCGATGGTGTTGTCCTTGATGTATGGCAGAAGCATGAGCCATTGTCCTAGCCGATGGTGTTGTCCTTGATGTATGGCAGAAGTATGAGCCATTGTCATAGCCGATGGTGTTGTCCTTGATGTATGGCAGAAGCATGAGCCATTGTCATAGCCGATGGTGTTGTCCTTGATGTATGGCAGAAGCATGAGCCATTGTCATAGCCGATGGTGTTGTCCTTGATGTATGGCAGAAGCATGAGCCATTGTTCTAGCCGATGGTGTTGTTCTTGATGTATGGCAGAAGTATGAGCCATTGTCATAGCCGATGGTGTTGTCCTTGATGTATGGCAGAAGTATGAGCCATTGTCCTAGCCGATGGTGTTGTCCTTGATGTATGGCAGAAGCATGAGCCATTGTCCTAGCCGATGGTGTTGTCCTTGAGGTCCCTCAAGATTCTAATGAAAATTAGATGAAGGATTAATGATTAGAAGCTTTTCATAGTTTCAGGACTAAAACCAGTTATTCCAACATTCCTGTTGGGACGGTGTATGAAGATATACTTGTAACAACGTCACATGTGGAGACTGACCATCTCACAGCTGTCATCATGGAGGAGATTTCATAATAACAGTTATTCTTTTGGCAATGGGAACAGATTTCGACCCACAGATCCTCCATATTACAGCAGCTCTACTTCTTGCTGCCCTTGTTGACACAGAACTGCTGTTTTGACGACAACGAGGAAGTTAACTTAATATGGGATGCATGGTCTAAACTGTGCAAGTTTCAAGAGTTGGCATAAAAAAACACAATGAGAGACTACCCTGGTCAGGTATGCTGCGTTCCAGGTAATCTTGATAACTATCATAGGATCACAGCGTATCCCAGGAAAAATGACAGACAACTGGCGTGGGACTGTATCTGCGTATCTACTCTGGCTGACGCCTGTATGCATTTTAGTGCTGGGCAAGAGAGAGGTGCAGCTGACAACGGGGAAGAATCTAAACTCAGCAACCATGGTAACTTGAACCATCAGCGCCACTTTGTTCCAATAAGCTTGGAGACCCTGAGGCACATGCTGTTGGCTTCCTCAGTGATCTGGGTTCCAGACTCATCGATGGTCCTTTTTAGGCTGAAATATTACTGTTCATTAACAGTCCCTTCTAAGATGACCGAAACTGTAGATCTGGAGAATGTAGAGAACCTTCACTGCTCATATAAATTCAGTGAAGTACTTAAATTACTGGGAGCATCTGAAGTCCTTTGACCTCTACTCCTTGGAACAGAGACAAGACGTATTCTTTATAATTCACTCCTGGAAAATCTTAAGAGAGACTGGTACTGAACCTGCACACATAAATCACTCCCTACGAAAACTAAAGGATTGGCAGATGGTGTAAAACATTCCTAATGAGAAGTAGGAGTGCCATGAATATACCAAGACATATGATAAAACTTTTGAATAGCGTCTCTTCACTCGGTTCTAGATCAGCCTGACTATGTTTAGTACATTGGACTGAGTGCGACCAACAGTAACAGAGTTGATGACAAGGTCTTGATACACCAGGATCAAGGCTAAATGAATGATCCACCAGGAGACCCGGTCTGTAACCAGGCTGCGAGGATGATCCACCAAGAGGAATGGTCTGGGACCAAGACGCGGGGATGCTGACTTCTATAAGCATCTTTCGAGTAACCTTCAAGTAATATTAGGGACCCAGGAACTGCCACCCTCTTGCTCCAACGTGTCTGCGTGGCGATCCAGAGAGGTAATGCCGCTAATTTTCTTGGTTTTTGTCCAGCTTCTGAAGAGCTGGAAGAGATTCATGATGTTTTAGAATATTATTGTGACACCGTGGTTCGTCACGGTGGTTGACTCAACCCTCGGGGTACCAACCAATTAAATATATTATGCTTATCATAGACAGTGAAAAATATTCTTTATGTAACAAATTCTCTTCATTTTACTACTATGTTTAAGTTACTGTTGCTTACAGTTTTTTTTTTTTCGCCGGTATTCTCCCGGCCCGGGTCTTTTCCAAGTAGTGGTGACCCGGCCTTGGCTCCCTATCTGGGGAGTGTCTCGAGACCTAAGTCTCCCATGGGAGGAGGTACAAGTACCTCCTCATCTTTGGGACCAAGTGTCCCCAGGCCTAGCCACATTCCCAGCTCTCACGGGGCTCGTAGAGAGAAGCTAGGCCTCTGGTCTGCCATCTACCCCGCCCCAAGGGGGCTCGTGGGGATGGCAGTCTTGTGAGCTGCAGATGGTAGCAAGCTCAGGCCTTTCTTGCTTACAGTCTTTTTCAGAACGTTTTATACACGATCATCTAGACTGGTACAGTACCTGTTCAGTGTCTGTGCTGGTACTGTACTTAAGAGAGTCTTACACAGTGGTGTTGTGGCTGCCGCTGTAGCAACTTTGACCGGGTAACTCCAGTAATGTATAATGATCTTATAGTTCTTGTGGAGTACAAATAATTATGAAATTTATTTCACAAAATAATAATTATTATTATCATCATCATGAGGGAGCGCTAAACCCGTAAGTATTATACAGCATCTGTGTGTGGGGGGGAATGGAAGGCATTCAGGCTTAATTCAGGTAACCGGAGCACAGATCCAATTCCCTAGATCAAGAGCCTTTCACTATTGTATAATAATAATTTTATACAATGATAATATAAATTAACAGAGATAATCTTATGTATATGGAACCCATTTATATTTAATGTGGATGACAGAGCTGTAATGTGGATAACAGAGCTGTAATGTGGATGACAGAGCTGTAATGTGGATAACAGAGCTGTAATGTGGATAACAGAGCTGTAATGTGGATAACAGAGCTGTAATGTGGATGACAGAGCTGTAATGTGGATAACAGAGCTGTAATGTGGATAACAGAGCTGTAATGTGGACGACAGAGCTGTAATGTGGATAACAGAGCTGTAATGTGGATAACAGCTGTAATGTGGACGACAGAGCTGTAATGTGGATAACAGAGCTGTAATGTGGATAACAGCTGTAATGTGGACGACAGAGCTGTAATGTGGATAACAGAGCTGTAATGTGGACGACAGAGCTGTAATGTGGATAACAGAGCTGTAATGTGGATAACAGAGCTGTAATGTGGACGACAGAGCTGTAATGTGGATAACAGAGCTGTAATGTGGATAACAGAGCTGTAATGTGGATGACAGAGCTGTAATGTGGATGACAGAGCTGTAATGTGGATGACAGAGCTGTAATGTGGATGACAGAGCTGTAATGTGGATAACAGCTGTAATGTGGATAACAGAGCTGTAATGTGGATGACAGAGCTGTAATGTGGATAACAGCTGTAATGTGGACGACAGAGCTGTAATGTGGATGACAGAGCTGTAATGTGGATAACAGAGCTGTAATGTGGATAACAGCTGTAATGTGGACGACAGAGCTGTAATGTGGATAACAGAGCTGTAATGTGGATAACAGAGCTGTAATGTGGATGACAGAGCCGTAATGTGGATGACAAAGCTGTAATGTGGATGACAGAGCTGTAATGTGGATAACAGAGCTGTAATGTGGATGACAGAGTTGTAATGTGAATGACAGAGCTGTAATGTGGATGACAGAGCTGTAATGTGGATAACAGCTGTAATGTGGATAACAGCTGTCATGTGGACGACATAGCTGTAATGTGGATAACAGAGCTGTAATGTGGATAACAGCTGTAATGTGGACGACAGAGCTGTAATGTGGATAACAGAGCTGTACTGTGAATAACAGAGCTGTAATGTGGATGACAGAGCCGTAATGTGGATGACAGAGCTGTAATGTGGATGACAGAGCTGTAATGTTGATGACAGAGCTGTAATGTGGATAACAGAGCTGTAATGTGGATGACAGAGTTGTAATGTGAATGACAGAGCTGTAATGTGGATGACAGAGCTGTAATGTGGATAACAGAGCTGTAATGTGGATGACAGAGCTGTAATGTGGATGACAGAGCTGTAATGTGGATAACAGAGTTGTAATGTGGATAACAGCTGTAATGTGGACGACATAGCTGTAATGTGGATAACAGAGCTGTAATGTGGATGATAGAGCTGTAATGTGGATAACAGAGCTGTAATGTGCATAACAGAGCTGTAATGTGGATAACAGCTGTAATGTGTATAACAGAGCTGTAATGTGGATAACAGAGCTGTAATGTGGATATCAGAGCTGTAATGTGGATAACAGAGCTGTAATGTGGATAACAGAGCTGTAATGTGGATATCAGAGCTGTAATGTGGATAACAGAGCTGTAATGTGGATAACAGCTGTAATGTGGATAACAGAGCTGTAATGTGGACAACACCTGCAATGTGGATAACAGAGCTGTAATGTGGATGACAGCTGTAATGTGAATAACAGAGCTGTAATGTGGAAGACAGAGCTGTAATGTGGATAACAGTGTTGTAATGTGAATAACAGAGCTGTAATGTGGACGATAGAGCTGTAATGTGGATAACAGAGTTGTAATGTGGATAACAGAGCTGTAATGTGGATAACAGAGCTGTAATGTGGATGACAGAGCTGTAATGTGGATAACAGAGCTGTAATGTGGATGACAGAGCTGTAATGCGGATGACAGAGCTGTAATGTGTATGACAGAGCTATAATGTGGATGATAGAGCTGTAATGTGGATGATAGAGCTGTAATGTGGATAACAGAGCTCTAATGTGGATAACAGCTGAAATGTGGATAATAGAGCTGCAATGTGGATGACAGAGCTGTAATGTGGATAACAGAGCTGTAATGTGGATGACAGAGCTGTAATGTAGATAACAGAGCAGTAATGCGGATGACAGAGCTGTAATGTGGATAACAGAGCTGTAATGTGGATGACAAAGCTGTAATGTGGATAAGAGAGCTGTAATGTGGATGACAGAGCTGTAATGGGGGTAACAGAGCTGTAATGTGGATGACAGAGCTTTAATGCGGATGACAGAGCTGTAATGTGGATGACAGAGCTATAATGTGGATGATAGAGCTGTAATGTGGATGATAGAGCTGTAATGTGGATAACAGAGCTGTAATGTGGATGACAGAGCTGTAATGTAGATAACAGAGCTGTAATGTGGATGATAGAGCTGTAATGTGGATAACAGAGCTGTAATGTAGATAACAGAGCTGTAATGTGGATAACAGAGCTGTAATGTGGATAACAGAGCTGTAATGTGGATGACAGAGCTGTAATGTGGACGACAGAGCTGTAATGTGGGTAACAGAGCTGTAATGTGGATAACAGAGCTGTAATGTGGATGACAGAGCCGTAATGTGGATGACAGCGCTGTAATGTGGATGACAGAGCTGTAATGTGGATGACAGAGCTGTAATGTGGATAACAGAGCTGTAATGTGGATGACAGAGTTGTAATGTGGATAAAATAGCTGTAATGTGGATAACAGCTGTAATGTGGACGACAGAGCTGTAATGTGGGTAACAGAGCTGTAATGTGGATAACAGAGCTATAATGTGGATGACAGAGCCGTAATGTGGATAACCGTGCTGTAATGTGGATAACAGAGCTGTAATGTGGACGATAGAGCTGTAATGTGGATAACAGAGTTGTAATGTGGATAACAGAGCTGTAATGTGGATAACAGAGCTGTAATGTGGATGACAGAGCTGTAATGTGGATAACAGAGCTGTAATGTGGATGACAGAGCTGTAATGTGGATAACAGAGCTGTAATGTGGATGACAGAGCTGTAATGTGGATGACAGAGCTGTAATGTGGATGACAGAGCTGTAATGTGGATAACAGAGCTGTAATGTGGATAACAGAGCTGTAATGTGGATGACAAAGCTGTAATGTGGATAAGAGAGCTCTAATGTGGATAACAGCTGTAATGTGGATAATAGAGCTGCAATGTGGATGACAGAGCTGTAATGTGGATAACAGAGCTGTAATGTGGATGACAGAGCTGTAATGTGGATAACAGAGCTGTAATGTGGATAACAGAGCTGTAATGTGGATGACAAAGCTGTAATGTGGATAAGAGAGCTGTAATGTGGATGACAGAGCTGTAATGCGGATGACAGCTGTAATGTGAATAACAGAGCTGTAATGTGGATGACAGAAATGTAATGTGGATAAAAGAGCAGTAACGAGGATGACAGAGCTGTAATGTGGATAACAGAGCTGTAATGTGGATGACAGAGCTGTAATGTGGATGATGAAGCTGTAATGTGGATGACAGAGCTGTAATGTGGATAACAGAAGTGTAATGTGGATGACAGAGCTGTAATGTGGATGACAGAGCTGTAATGTGGATGACAGAGCTGTAATGTGGACAACAGAGTTGTAATGTGGATGACAGAGCTGTAATGTGTATGACAGAGCTGTAATGTGGATGACAGAGCTGTAATGTGGATGACAGAGCTGTAATGTGGATAACAGAAGTGTAATGTGGATGACAGAGCTGTAATGTGGATAACAGAGCTGTAATGTGGATAAAAGAGCTGTAATGTGCATGACAGAGCTGTAATGTGGATAACAGAGCTGTAATGTGGATAATAGAGCTGTAATGTGGATAACAGAGTTGTAATGTGGATGACAGAGCTGTGATGTGGATGACAGAGCTGTAATGTCGATGACAGAGCTGTAATGTGGATAACAGAGCTGTAATGTGGATGACAGAGCTGTAATATGGATAACATAGCTGTAATGTGGATGACAGAGCTGTAATGTGGATAACAGAGCTGTAATGTGGATGACAGAGCTGTAATGTGGATAACAGAGCTGTAATGTGGATGACAGAGCTGTAATATGGATAACAGAGCTGTAATGTGGATGATAGAGCTGTAATGTGGATAACAGAGCTGTAATGTGGATGACGAGCTGTAATGTGGATGACAGAGCTGTAATGTGGATAACAGAGCTGTAATGTGGATGACAGAGCTGTAATATGGATAACAGAGCTGTAATGTGGATGATAGAGCTGTAATGTGGATAACAGACCTGTAATGTGGATGACAGAGCTGTACTGTGGATGACACAGCTGTAATGTGGATGACAGAGCTGTAATGTGGATGACAGAGCTGTAATGTGGATGATAGAGCTGTAATATGGATAACAGATCTGTAATGTGGATGACAGAGCTGTAATGTGGATAACAGAGCTGTAATGTGGATGACAGAGCTGTAATGTGGATAACAGCTGTAATGTGGATGGCAGAGCTGTAATGTGGATAACAGAGCTGTAATGTGGATAACAGAGCTGTAATGTGGATAACAGAGCTGTAATGTGGATGACAGAGCTGTAATGTGGATAACAGCTGTAACGTGGATAACAGAGCTGTAATGTGGATAACAGCTGTAATATGGATAACAGAGCTGTAATGTGGATAACAGAGCTGTAATGTGGATAACAGAGCTGTAATGTGGATGACAGAGCTGTAATATGGATAACAGAGCTGTAATGTGGATGATAGAGCTGTAATGTGGATAACAGAGCTGTAATGTGGATGACAGAGCTGTAATGTGGATAACAGAGCTGTAATGTGGATAACAGCTGTAATGTGGATTGCAGAGCTGTAATGTGGATAACACGGCTGTAATGTGGATAACAGAGCTGTAATGTGGATAACAGAAGTGTAATGTGGATGATAGAGCTGTACTGTGGATAACAGAGCTGTAATGTGGATAACAGAGCTGTAAAGTGGATAACAGAGCTGTAATGTGGATAACAGAGCTGTAATGTGGATAACAGAGCTGTAGTGTGGATACCAGAGCTGTAATGTGGATAACAGAGCTGTAATGTGGATGACAGAGCTGTAATGTGGATAACAGCTGTAACGTGGATAACAGAGCTGTAATGTGGATAACAGCTGTAATGTGGATAACAGAGCTGTAATGTGGATAACAGAGCTGTAGTGTGGATACCAGAGCTGTAATGTGGATAACAGAGCTGTAATGTGGATAACAGAGCTGTAATGTGGATAACAGAGCTGTAATGTGGATAACAGAGCTGTAATGTGGATAACAGAGCTGTAATGTGGATAACAGAGCTGTAATGTAAACTTACCTTGTCGAACACAAAGTTAAATGAAAGAATCTGAATGGAATTTGAATCAGTGAGGTGCCACAACTTGTGGTGTGCGCCATTAACAACTTGTGGTGTGCGCCATTAACAACTTGTGGTGTGCGCTCTTAACAACTTGTAGTGTGCACCATTAACAACTTGTGGTGTGCGCCATTAACAACTTGTGGTGTGCGCCATTAGCAACTTGTGCTGTGCGCCATTAACAACTTGTGCTGTGCGCCATTAACAACTTGTGCTGTGCGCCATTAACAACTTGTGCTGTGCGCCATTAACAACTTGTGGTGTGCGCCATTAACAACTTGTGGTGTGCGCCATTGACAACTTTTGGTGTGCGCCATTAACAACTTGTGGTGTGCGCCATTAACAACTTGTGCTGTGAGCCATTAACAACTTATGGTGTGCGCCATTAACAATTTGTGCTGTGAGCCATTAACAACTTGTGGTGTGCGCCATTAACAACTTGTGGTGTGCGCCATTAACAACTTGTGCTGTGCGCCATTAACAACTTGTGGTGTGCGCCATTAACAACTTGTGGTGTGCGCCATTAACAACTTGTGGTGTGCGCCATTAACAACTTGTGGTGTGCGCCATTAACAACTTGTGGTGTGCGCCATTAACAACTTGTGGTGTGCGCCATTAACAACTTGTGCTGTGAGCCATTAACAACTTGTGGTGTGCGCCATTAACAACTTGTGGTGTGCGCCATTAACAACTTGTGGTGTGCGCCATTAACAACTTGTGCTGTGAGCCATTAACAACTTGTGGTGTGCGCCATTAACAACTTGTGGTGTGCACCATTAACAACCTTCCCACAGTTAAGAAGAAAAAAAATATTTGAGGATCAGGTGACCTTTGTCATCACCCTTTTGTGTGGGACAACTTTTTCCAGACTTGTACACACAAAAACAATGGCTGGGAGGAGTCTGGCTGCCACTGACCACATTATTGTGACTCTGAACCATTGTGGTGCCAGTACATGATGAGCGCCACAATAAGACCAATGTACCTTTGAAGTATATTACTGAATACATGTAAGTTTTTGACAAATAATCGGGACTTAGGAGAGAAACTCATGATGTTGGGATCCAACTTGGACCACTAAGTAATTACACTGACTTTTTATTCTCCAAGTTCTTATTTATAACTGTCACTTATCTGCCTCACCTTTATCTTTGTTTTTAATGTCAAAAATAAACAAGTTTTCCGAAGGAAAATTAAAATTTCAAGATTTTTTTTTTTTTTTTGCGAAGGAGTATGAAAAAAAATGTACGACAACCACTGTGATACTGGCACACACTGACACTTTAAAATGTAGGACAACCACTGTGATACTGGCACACACTGACACTTTAAAATGTACGACAACCACTGTGATACTGGCACACACTGACACTTTAAAATGTACAACAAAACAGAATCAGAACCCCTGCCGATAACATGTGGAGTTCCCCAAGGTAGTATTCTGGGTCCCTTATTATTCTTATGTTATGTCAATGATATGCCTATCAGTGTCAAGTGCAAACTCCTACTGTATGCAGATGACAGTGCTTTGTTAGTGTCAGGTAAAGACCCACAAGATATTGCTAATGTTTTAACAATGGAACTGGAGTCCTGCAGCAAATGGTTAGTAGACAACAAACTATCATTACACCTAGGGAAAACTGAAGCCACTCTCTTTGGCACGAAACATAAACTGAGAAGGGTAAATAATTTTAATGTTCAATGTAATGGTGAGCCCATCACTTTGGTTTCATCAGTAAAATATTTGGGAATCCCCTTTGACCCATGCATGTCAGGAGAATTGATAGGGAACAGTGTAGTAAAGAAAGCGAATGCCAGACTGAAGTTCCTGTATAGACAAGCACAGTGTCTACCTACTGAGGCTCGCAGGACCCTATGTCTAGCCCTTATACAATGCCATATGGATTACGCTTGCTCTTCTTGGTACTCTGCCTTGACAAGAAAACTGAAAGATAGACTGCAAATCACCCAGAACAAAATCGTAAGATTCATCCTGGGGCTGGGACCAAGAGAACATGTAGGCCAGGATGAATTACAGCAGTTGGATATGCTGAATGTTGAAGACAGAGTAAAACAACTGAAGCTAAATCATGTTTATAAAATTGCTCACAAACAGTGTCCAGAATATCTTGCTGTCAATTTTGTCAAGGTTGGGAACCAAAGCAATTATAGTACTAGGGGGAGAGAGCACAACTTTGTAGTACCCACAGTCATTGGCCAGGCTTCAAACACCTTTTATTGTACAGCAATAAAGGAATGGAACAGACTACCCGCACATGTCAAAGCCAGTCATAGCATGAACCAGTTCAAGAAGAGTGCCAAAAGGTGTCTGATGAATGTAGCTACAGAAAGGGAGGGGAATGATTTTCTATTTTTTATCTAACATACATGTAAATTTTACCTTATTCCTAGTAATGACCCTCGTATTGTAGATAGTCTTAATGACCCTCGTGTAGTAGATAGTCTTTTTAGTATGATAATAAGATGTTATCTTCATTATAGAATAATAAGAAAATATTATAACCTTTATATTATAATAATAAGGTAAAAGGACCCCAATGGAAATAAGTCACTGTGTCTGACTTTTTTGGGTTATCCCAGGTTCTCTACACATATGCTGCTATGTATGATAATTCTATGTAACTGTATTTGTGTATACCTGAATAAACTTACTTACTTGACAACCACTGTGATACTGGCACACACTGACACTTTAAAATGTACGACAACCACTGTGATACTGGCACACACTGACACTTTAAAATGTACGACAACCACTGTGATACTGGCACACACTGACACTTTAAAATGTACGACAACCACTGTGATACTGGCACACACTGACACTTTAAAATGTACGACAACCACTGTGGTACTGGCACACACTGACACTTTAAAATGTACGACAACCACTGTGGTACTGGCACACACTGGCACTTTAAAATGTACGACAACCACTGTGATACTGGCACACACTGACACTTTAAAATGTACGACAACCACTGTGGTACTGGCACACACTGGCACTTTAAAATGTACGACAACCACTGTGATACTGGCACACACTGGCACTTTAAAACCAGCTCTAATGTATTCATGTTGGTGCCAATAAAATAAATCCATAGATAACAAAATATATGAGGTTAAAGAAGAAGCTAAACGTTTAAAAGATTTCTAAGAGAAACCTTTAAATATATATATATATATATATATATATATATATATATATATATATATATATATATATATATATATATATATATATATATATATATATATATATATATATATATATATATATATATATATATATATATATATATATATATATATATATATATATATATTATCGTGCTGAATAGGTAAAACTTGCGATTATGCTTTAAATATCAACCCTTTTCTTGCCGAATAAAGCAAACGAAAATTTGTGTATGCAATAATTTTGCAAAATTCCTTCTGAACCTAACGAAAAATATATATTTCATTGTGTTTGTTAATTATTAAATTACTGTAAACTTATCGAAAATATATTTAGTTGGATTAGGCTAAATTAAATTGCGCCTATTATAATAATGTTAGGTAAGTTTTCTAAGGTTCTTTTGGCTCAAAATTATTAATTTTTACACTCTCATAAATTAAAAATATATATCTTTAAACGTATAAGAGCAAATTTTAAAAAGACTTAATTTTAAATGAGTTCTTGCTAATTGACTAGTTTTGCCTATTCGGCACCACATATATGGGATACAGATGAAGATGTTAAGAGCAGATGGGGATATAGTTTTGGAGTGGTTGGTGCTTTTACTTAATAAATGTATGGAAGAGGGTAAGGTACCTAGGGATTGGCAGAGAGCATGCATAGTTCCTTTGTATAAAGGCGAAAGATACAAAAAAGAGTGCATAAATTATAGGGGAATAAATTTGTTGAGTATACCTGGTAAAGTGTATGGCAGAGTTATTACTGAAAGAATTAAGAGTAAGACGGAGAACTGATGTGACTTTAGGGAAGGTAGGAGCTGTGAAACATATAGATGACCAGTATTTAGATAAGGGTAAAGAGAGGCATATATAGGCGTATCAAAAGAGTGGATGGGCAGCTAAGTAATCAATATATTCAATTAAGTAGAGATAGAAAAATGAATAAGAAAAGCAAAAAGGGATTATGAGTCTAAAATCGCAAGGGATTGGAAGACTAACCCAAAAGAGTTCTTTCAGGTATACATCAGTAAGATTAGGGACAAGATTGGCCCACTTAAGAGTAACTCAGGTCAGATCACAGATAGTGATAAGGATATATGAGAACTTTTTCAACACTTACTTTCAGTTTTTACTCAGGAAGATAGTAGTGAAATTCCAGAAATAATAAATTATGTAGAACAGGATGATAATAAACTATGCATGATTGTGGTAACTAGTGACATGGTCCTCAGACAAATAGAGAAATTAATACCTAACAAATCCCCAGGCCCTGATGAACTGTTTGCAAGGGTGTTATGCAGGGTTCTGCATGACATCGTAATGTACATATAGTGGAGAAGTGTGCCATAATAGTATGAATGTTATAATTGTAGAGAATAATTTTATAATTCATAATGTGCATTTGAGGGCACTGTAAAGTACTCTAACTGTAATTAAAAAGAAATCCTGCTAGGGATTTATTTTCCAAGGGTGTTTGGGTACGCGGGGTAAGCGTGGCTTGGGGCAGTCACGTGGGGTCAGCATGGTGTGGAGGCTGGCGTCGGAGATCCTGTGTATTTAAGCTAAGTTTGTAGTTGTGTACTCCTTTTGTTTAGCTAACCCCAGCTATAGGCTCTTCTATGGCTTACCTGTATGTTCACCCAGGCTCTGACATGGTCAGGATGCTGTGGGAGGAGTGAGGAAATAAATGGGGTTTGTAGTGGAGTAGTGATGGCCTGGCACTGAGTAGGCCTAGTGGTTATGGTGGCTGGACCTCCAGCCAGCTGTTTCTTGTGTACCCTCATTTGAGTGTTTAGGATTAAGGTGTTTCTAGAGTGTGTATATAGTGTTATGTTGGATAAATAGATATATTTTCCTAACTGGGATTTCTGCCTAACCCTCTGTTAAGAACATAAGAACATAAGAACGAAGGAACACTGCAGAAGGCCTACTGGCCCATGCGAGGCAGGTCCAAGTCCCTACCGGCTTAAGCCAATGCACCCAACCTAGTCAGGTCAGGTCACATTGACTCAAGGGAGGAACACGGCAACCGACCCGTTAGCACAAGCTATCAGGTCTAACTCACACCCACCCACATCTACTCATGTATTTATCCAACCTATTTTTAAAGCTACACAACGTTCTGGCCTCTATAACGGTACTTGGGAGTTTGTTCCACTCATCCACAACTCTATTACCAAACCAGTACTTTCCTATATCCCTCCTGAATCTGAATTTTTCCAACTTAAAACCATTGCTGCGAGTCCTGTCTAGGCTAGATATTATCAGCACACTATTTACATCCCCTTTATTTATTCCTGTCTTCCACTTATAAACCTCAATCATATCCCCCCTAATTCTACGTCTTTCTAGAGAGTGCAGTTTCAGGGCCCTTAGTCTATCCTCATAGGGAAGGTTTCTGATACATGGGATCATCTTTGTCATCCTCCTTTGTACATTTTCCAGAGAATTTATATCCATTCTGTAATACGGTGACCAAAACTGTGCAGCATAATCTAAATGAGGCCTAACCAAGGATGTATAGAGTTGAAGAACAACCTGAGGACTCCTATTATTTATGCTTCTTGATATGAAGCCAAGGATTCTATTAGCTTTATTGCGAACACTTATGCACTGTTGTCTTGGTTTCAGATTACTGCTAACCAGAACTCCTAAATCTTTTTCGCAATCCGTAATATTAAGATCTACATTATTTAGTTTATATGTGGCATGGTTATTGTCCTGTCCAACATTTAGAACTTTGCATTTGTCTATATTAAACTGCATCTGCCACTTCTCCGACCACTGCATCAGTCTATTCAAATCTTCCTGGAGTGCTCGAATGTCCTCGTCAGAATGAATTCGACGGCCTATTTTGGTGTCATCGGCAAACTTGCCGATGTCGCTCTTTATGCCCTCATCTATGTCGTTTATGTAGATTGTGAACAGCAGGGGGCCCAACACTGACCCCTGTGGAACACCGCTCGTGACGCTTCCCCACTCTGATTTCTCCCCATTTATGCAAACTCTCTGCTGCCTATTTGTCAACCATGCCTCTATCCAGGAAAAAATTTCTCCTCCTATTCCATGTGCTTTAATTTTCCTCAATAGTCTCTGATGTGGGACCCTGTCAAAAGCCTTACTGAAGTCCATATACACAATATCATATTCGTTACCATGATCTACCTCCTCAAATACCTTAGTGAAAAAAGTTAATAAATTCGTAAGGCAGGAACGTCCCTTTGTAAAACCATGCTGAGATTCGTTGATTAATTTATGCTTTTCAAGGTGGCTACGAACTGCCTCGGCAATTATTGATTCCATAAATTTTCCCACTATGGAGGTTAGGCTTATTGGTCTATAGTTCGAAGCTAAGGACCTGTCACCTGTTTTGAAAATAGGTATCACATTTGCCATTTTCCACTTATCTGGCACCATGCCAGTTTGTAGTGATATGTTGAAAAGATTAGCCAAAGGTGTGCTAAGCTCCTCTTTACATTCCTTTAGAACCCTTGCATACAGTTCATCAGGGCCTGGGGATTTGTTAGGTTTTAATTTATCTATTTGCCTAAGGACCATGTCACTTGTGACCCTAATAGTGCACAGTTTATTATCGTCCTGTTCTACATAATTTATCATTACTGGAATATCACTGGTATCCTCCTGTGTAAAAACTGAGAGGAAGTATGTGTTAAAAATTCTACACATTTCCTTATCACTGTCAGTGAGCTGACCCGAGGAACTTTTGAGTGGGCCTATCTTGTCCCTGATCTTACTTCTGTATACCTGAAAGAATCCTTTTGGGTTAGTCTTCGATTCTCTTGCAACTTTAACCTCATAATCTCTTTTTGCTTTTCTAATTCCCTTTTTTATTTCTCTCTTTAACTGAATATATCGATTTCTTAATTGCCCCTCTCCTCTTTTGATTTGCCTATATATGCCTCTCTTTTGACCAATCAGATATTTTAATCTATTGTTCATCCATTTAGGATCATTTTTGTTTGATCTGATTTCCCTATTTGGAACATAATTTGACTGAGCAGCTAGAACTATGCCCTGGAAAGCATCATATCGGCAACCATCACCACCTACCTGACCCCTAGTCAGGTCATTCCAGTTCAGCCCACCTAAGTAATTTTTCAGTCCTATGAAATCAGCCAAGCGAAAGTCAGGGACGGAGACTTGATTGCCATTATTAGGGGAATTCCATGATATGTTAAAACTGAGTGATTTGTGATCACTCTCCCCAAGCTCATCATTAACCTCAAGATTATTAATTAGTGTTTCCCTACTGGCAAGAACCAAGTCAAGGAGGTTATTTCCCCTAGTTGGCTCTGTCACAAACTGTTTTAAAAAACAATCCTGGATCGTATCAAGAAAGTCACCCGACTCTAAATTTCCTGTCAAATTGCTCCAGTCAATCTGTCTATAGTTGAAATCTCCCATTAGCACAACATTTTCGTATGTAGATGCCTTACGAATTTCGTCCCATAGAAGTTTACTGCACTCCCTATCAAGATTTGGGGCCCTGTAAATCACACCCAAAATTAGTTTTTCTCGGCCCTCGAGAAGCTGTAACCAAACAGATTCAGTGGCTGACGCTTCTAATTTAATATCTTGTCTAACACAACAATTTAAATTGTCTCTGACATACATCGCTACTCCACCACCTTTCCTGTTGACCCTGTCAGTGTGGAATAATTTATAGCCTTGTATGTGACATTCAGATGGCATCTCTCTATCTTTCAGATTGAGCCAGGTCTCTGTTATAGCAATAATATCTATGTTTCCTGCACTTGCAATTAATCTTAGCTCATCTATCTTATTTCTAACACTCCTGCTATTAGTATAGTAAACCTTAAGGGAGCTAGTCCCTTGCTGCCCTCTGCTGTCCCCCTTTGTTTTCTGACCTGTTCTATTGTCTTTATTTATAACTTCATGCTGAATGCCTTTTATACATTTACTGTTTCCAACCCTAGTGTTGCAACCTGCTTGTTTCCCACACACACCCATACCTCTATCTTCCATCAGTTTAAAATCATAGGCATTTCACCAATGGCCTTCTCAATCGAGTCTGCAAGTGCTACCCATTGAAGTAACACTTACTGGTTTAGCGCTTTCTGTTTTGACTGGGATAGCCCTGGGTGGCCTGTTTATGCTTGAGATGTGTGTAACTTTTACCTTTGCCCTTAGACAAGGCTCAAGCCCCCAGCTATCCCACATTTCTGCGTAACATGGGAGTAGTACTGGAGGCGGCTGCATGGCTCATCAGAGGATGCCGCCTTTTCACACCTATGTGCTAATGACCTTTTTCACGCCTATGTGCTAATGACCTTGACCCCCCCCACGACCCCCGCCCACGACCCCCCCCCCGCGCCCCCCACGCCCCCACGCCCCCCCCGCCCCCCCCCTCGCGCCCCCCGCGCCCCCCCGCCCGTTGCGCCGACCCACTGGCCCCGCCGCGCCCTCGCGCCCCACCGCTCCCTCGCGCCCCACCCGCGCCCCTAGCGCCCCTCGCGCCCCTCGCGCCCCGCCCCGCGCCTTCTGCTGCGCCTTCTGCAGCGTCGTCCGGATCGCCCCCGCGCCCCCGAATTTTTTTCCGATTTTTTTCAAATTTTTTTTGAATTTCATTTTATTGTGCTCTCCTCGGATCAAATTTTTGTGGTTCCCCTCTCCCACTTTCACCCCCATCCCAATTTCATTTTCTTATGATCTCCTTGGATCAAGTTTTTTTTTCTCGATAATACCAAGACTCCATCTCCATGGATCAAGTTTTCTCGAAATCAAAGTCTCCATCTCCTCGGATCAAGTTTTCTCGATATCAAAGACTCCAATTCCTCGGATCAAGTTTTTTGGAGGTCTCCATCTCCTTGGATCAAGCTTTTCTCGATATCAAAGACTCCATCTCCTCGGATCAAATTTTTTCTCGAAATCAAAGTCTCCATCTCCTTGGATCAAGCTTTTCTCGATAATACAAAGACTCCATCTCCTTGGATCAAGGTTTTCTCCTCCATCTCCTCGGATCAAAGTTTTTTGGATTCCCCCCTCTGGGGGTAAGCATTCAAATGAACTCTTCCTATGGGGCATGGTACTTTCTCTTACTACAGGTCTAAACAAGTGTGACGTCAGTATTCCTCTCATTAAGTTAAATGAACGAAAAAGTGTGTTTACTCGGCGGTCAGTGACGTCACGTGATGACCTCACACATACAGGCTGAATCTTGTCGACTTCCCCCTATGTCAGTGACGTCACGCGATGACCCCCCACACAGGCTGAATCTTGTCGACTTCCCCCTGTCAGTGACGTCACGCGATGACCCCACACACACAGGCTGAATCTTGTCGACTTCCCCATCTCAGTATTACACATTTCATATACAACATAGGGAAAACATTTTCACTCTTAACCCAGGATAATCCAAATAATTTCACATTTTTTCGTTAATACCCACAACAATCCACAATTTCTTTACAAAATACAACACAAGTCTAGACATTTTTCTCGTTTTAACTATTTCATCTCAGGTCACTCCCCACGAAGTAACCTTCTCTCCTCCTCCCCACCCTCCCGAACCCTCACACTCCAACCAACACCTCACAATTTTCACTCATAACCCCCAATTTTTCTCGTTTTAACTATTTCATCAGAAAGTCACCACAACACTTATAACCACTTTTCGATAAATTCACTAGTCACAATTTTACATATTACGAAGTTAATACGCACACACACCTCACTTTACTTTGAACACCTTCAAAACACTCTCATAAATCATTTGAATACTCACAAAAATACCTTTGAACATTTCCAAACAACACTGAAACACTTCCAAAACACCATTTGAGTACTCCCAAATACACCACTGAATACTACTAAAACACCACTGAATACACTCAAAACACCACCAAAATCACCATAAACTAAGATCAACACCCACATCCCACAACACCCACAACCCACAACACCCACTTCCCACATCACCCACAACCCACATCACCCACACCCCACAATTTTTTCTCGTTTTAGCTAATTTCATCAGAAAAAGTCACAACAACAACCCACAACTTATAACCACTTTTTCGGTATCTCTAGTTCGACAACAACACCCACAACCCACAACACCCACACCCCACAATTTTTTCTCGTTTTAACTAATTTCATCATAAAAAGGCACAACAACAACCCACTTATAACATCTTTTTCGGTATCTCTAGTTCGACAACAACACCCACAACCCACAACACCCACAACCCACAACACCCACACCCCACAATTTTTTCTCGTTTTAACTAATTTCATCAGAAAAAGGCACAACAACAACCCACTTATAACATCTTTTTCGGTATCTCTAGTTCGACAACAACACCCACAACACCCACATCCCACAACACCCACAACCCACATCACCCACACCCCACAACACACAACCCACATCACCCACACCCCACAAATTTTTTTCTCGTTTTAACTAATTTCATCAGAAAGTCACAACAACAACAACCCACAACTTATAATCACACCTTTGAATAACCTCAAAACACCATTTGAGTACTCCCAAATACACCACTGAATACTACTAAAATACCACTGAATACACTCAAAACACCACCAAAATCACCATAAACTAAGATCAACACCCACATCCCACAACACCCACAACCCACAACACCCACATCCCACATCACCCACAACCCACATCACCAACATCCCACAAATTTTTCTCGTTTAACTAATTTCATCAGAAAAAGTCACAAAAAGAACCCACTTATATCATCTTTTTTTGGTATCTCTAGTTCGACTACATTACCCACAACCCTCATCAATCACCAATTTATTCACAATTTTTTTCCCCTTCTTTTTACTGTATCTTAAATGTAATACACATTCCTCTTTACATTACTAAAATTCTAATAAAATCCTCTCCATACCCATGTCCTTGTATCCACATAAATTGATATTATACTCGCATCAACTAATCTCACTACCCAACTATTGCGACATGTTTCAACACCTTCCATTCTTTTCCAATATATCATAACTTTTCAATTCTATAATTTCATTTTAAAATATTCACACATTACCTTTATTTTCAGTAAAATCTCCCCATATTTCATTAAATTTCTAATACAACCCTCCCCATACCCCTCTCCATCTCACCCGCATTTCTTCACATCCACTCACCCATCTCCCAACACACCTCTTCTGAACACACACAAAAATCACATTTCACATGCACAAATGCATCTCATCACCCATCTCAAATCCACTAAAATCACTGTAACCAAGATATTCACAAAACTCTATGACCACCTCACACACACACACACACACACACACACACACACACACACACACACACACACACACACACACACACACACACACACACACACATACCGAGGAATAGACTCTGAGGTGTCCCTGTTTGCAGATGATGTGAAGTTGATGAGAAGAATTCACTCGATCGAAGACCAGGCAGAACTACAAAGGGATCTGGACAGGCTGCAGACCTGGTCCAGCAATTGGCTCCTGGAGTTCAATCCCACCAAGTGCAAAGTCATGAAGATTGGGGAAGGGCAAAGAAGGCCGCAGACGGAGTACAGTCTAGGGGGTCAGAGACTACAAACCTCACTCAAGGAAAAAGATCTTGGAGTGAGTATAACACCAGGCACATCTCCTGAAGCGCACATCAACCAAATAACTGCTGCAGCATATGGGCGCCTAGCAAACCTCAGAACAGCATTCCGACATCTTAATAAGGAATCATTCAGGACCCTGTACACCGTGTACGTTAGGCCCATATTGGAGTATGCGGCACCAGTTTGGAACCCACACCTAGCCAAGCACGTGAAGAAACTAGAGAAAGTGCAAAGGTTTGCAACAAGACTAGTCCCAGAGCTAAGAGGTATGTCCTACGAGGAGAGGTTAAGGGAAATCAACCTGATGACACTGGAGGACAGGAGAGATAGGGGGGACATGATAACGACATACAAAATACTGAGAGGAATTGACAAGGTGGACAAAGACAGGATGTTCCAGAGACTGGACACAGTAACAAGGGGACACAGTTGGAAGCTGAAGACACAGATGAATCACAGGGATGTTAGGAAGTATTTCTTCAGCCACAGAGTAGTCAGTAAGTGGAATAGTTTGGGAAGCAATGTAGTGGAGGCAGGATCCATACATAGCTTTAAGCAGAGGTATGATAAAGCTCACGGCTCAGGGAGAGTGACCTAGTAGCGATCAGTGAAGAGGCGGGGCCAGGAGCTCGGACTCGACCCCCGCAACCTCAACTAGGTGAGTACAACTAGGTGAGTACACACACATACACACACACACACACACACACACACACACACACACACACACACACACACACACACACACACACCTACAACAGGCCTAGTGTCTAATCGACATGTGCCTAGGACAAAATGGTAACTAACTAGCTAACACACCTACACACCTACACACCCACAACAGGCCTAGTGTCTAATCGACATGTGCCTTGGACAAAATGGTAACTAACACACACACACACACACACACACACACACACACACACACCTACACACCTACACACCTACACACCTACACACCTACACACCCACAACAGGCCTAGTGTCTAATCAACATGTGCCTTGGGCAAAATGGTAACTAACACACACACACACACACACACACACACACACACACACACACACACACACACACACCTACACACACACCTACACACCTACAACAGGCCTAGTGTCTAATCGACATGTGCCTAGGACAAAATGGTAACTAACACACACACACACACACACACCTACACACCTACACACCTACACACACACCTACACACCCACAACAGGCCTAGTGTCTAATCGACATGTGCCTTGGACAAAATGGTAACTAACACACACACACAGAAGCTAGAGCATCAGGCGCATATAACAGGAAGGGCACTGCAATGGATCAGAGAATACCTGACAGGGAGGCAACAACGAGTCATGGTACGTAATGATGTATCACAGTGGGCACCTGTGACGAGCAGGGTCCCACACGGGTCGGTCCTAGGACCAGTGCTATTTTTGGTATATGTGAACGACATGACGGAAGGGTTAGACTCAGAAGTGTCCCTGTTTGCAGATGATGTGAAGTTAATGAGGAGAATTAAATCTGATGAGGACCAGGCAGGACTTCAAAGAGACCTGGACAGACTGGGCACCTGGTCCAGCAAATGGCTTCTCGAATTTAATCCTGCCAAATGCAAAGTCATGAAGATAGGGGAAGGGCACAGAAGACCACAGACAGAGTATAGGCTAGGTGGCCAAAGACTGCAAACCTCACTCAAGGAGAAAGATCTTGGGGTGAGTATAACACCGAGCATGTCTCCGGAAGCACACATCAATCAGATAACTGCTGCAGCATATGGGCGCCTGGCAAACCTGAGAACAGCATTCCGATACCTTAGTAAGGAATCATTCAAGACACTGTACACCGTGTATGTCAGGCCCATACTGGAGTATGCAGCACCTGTTTGGAACCCGCACTTGATAAAGCACGTCAAGAAACTAGAGAAAGTACAAAGGTTTGCGACAAGGTTAGTTCCAGAGCTAAGGGGAATGTCCTATGAAGAAAGATTAAGGGAAATCGGCCTGACGACACTGGAGGACAGGAGGGTCAGGGGAGACATGATAACGACATATAAAATACTGCGTGGAATAGACAAGGTGGACAAAGACAGGATGTTCCAGGGAGGGGACACAGAAACAAGAGGCCACAATTGGAAGTTGAAGACACAAATGAGTCAGAGAGATAGTAGGAAGTATTTCTTCAGTCATAGAGTTGTAAGGCAGTGGAATAGCCTAGAAAATGACGTAGTGGAGGCAGGAACCATACACAGTTTTAAGACGAGGTTTGATAAAGCTCATGGAGCGGGGAGAGAGAGGGCCTAGTAGCAACCGGTGAAGAGGCGGGGCCAGGAGCTAGGACTCGACCCCTGCAACCACAAATAGGTGAGTACAAATAGGTGAGTACACACACACACACACACACACACACACACACACACACACACCTAACCTAACCTAACCTAACCTAACCTAACCTAACCTATCCTAATCTAACCTATCCTAACCTAACCGAACCTAACCTAACCGAACCTAACCTAACCTAACCTAACCTAACCTATCCTAACCTATCCTATCCTAACCTAACCTAACCTAACCTAACCTAACCTAACCTAACCTAACCGAACCCAACCCAACCCAACCCAACCCAACCCAACCCAACCCAACCTAACCTAACCTAACCTAACCTAACCTAACTTAACCTAACCTAACCTACCCGAACTTATCCTAACCTAACCTAACTTATCCTAACCTAACCTAACCTAACCTAACCGAACCTAACCTAACCTAACCTAACCTAACCTAACCTAACCTAACTTATCCTAACCTATCCTAACCTAACCTAACCTATCCTAACCTAACTTATCCTAACCTAACCTAACCTAACCTAACCTAACTTATCCTAACATAACCTAACCTAACTTATCCTAACCTAACCTAACCTAACCTAACCTAGCCTAACCTAACCTAACCTAACCTAACCTAACCTAACCTAACCTAACCTAACCGAACCGAACCTAACCTAACCTAACCTAACCTAACCTATCCTAACCTAACTTATCCTAACCTAACCTAACCTAACCTAACTTATCCTAACCTAACCTAACCTAACCTAACCGAACCTAACCTAACCTAACCTAACCTAACCTAACCGAACCTAACCTAACCTAACCTATCCTAACTTAACCTAACCTATCCTAACCTAACTTATCCTAACCTAACCTAACCTAACTTATCCTAACCTAACCTAACCTAACTTATCCTAACCTAACCTAACCTAACTTATCCTAACCTAACCTAACCTAACCTAACCTAACCTAACTTATCCTAACCTAACCTAACCTAACCTAACCTAACCTAACTTATCCTAATCTAACCTAACCTAACCTAACTTATCCTAACCTAACCTAACCTAACCTAACCTAACCTAACCTAACCTAACCTAACCTAACCTAACCTAACTTATCCTAATCTAACCTAACCTAACCTAACTTATCCTAACCTAACCTAACCTAACCTAACCTAAAATAACCTAACCTAACTTATCCTAACCTAACCTAACCTAACCTAACCTAACTTATCCTACTCAAATCCACTAAAATCACTGTAACCAAGATATTCACAAAACTCTATGACCACCTAACACACACACACACACACACAGACACACACACACACACACACACACACACACACACACACACCTCACTTCACTTTGAACACCTTCAAAACACTCTCATACATCATTTGAGACCACCTTTTCTCAATATCTCTCATCCACAACCTTTATCATCTCACTACAGAACAACCCCAAGATTACTTCGAACACTCTCATAAATCATTTGAATACTCACATAAACACCTTTGAACATTTCCAAACAACTCTGATGCACTTCCAAAATATCATTTTAATTACTCCCAAATAAGATTTATCATCTCTAATCATTCTGTATAGCCTCTAGAGTTGTGTTTTACTCGACGGTCGAGTCGCTACACGGTATTTCGTGAGTGCAGCAGGTGGTGCTGAGCAGTGATGGTTGCCTGGCTCCACGTCGTGATGGCCCGGGTCAGGGGTTAAAACAACTCTAGGAGATATACGGGAATGAATAAGGAAGGATAGTTTTAGGATGATGTGGGTGAGGAAATGTGATATGTATCGATAAATGCGGTATGAATATTCATACCGCAATATTTCAAGTATAGGTTTTTGGTGTATGTCTTAGTTAATTTGTGTATGTCTTAGCTGGAGGTGAATGTTCAGACGGTGTATGTCCTATGTCTAAATTTGTGATTGAAATGGCAAGATGTGGGTGTCTGTGCATTATTTTTTTTGTAGATAGTGATATGTTATAGTGCCTAAGTGTTATAGATGTTGGTGGAAGTGTTGTGGTATTTTTGTGTATGTCTTATTTGTGCGAATGTTTAAAAATAAGAGTTTTCTATGATCATAGTAGTTTTGAGATGGCTGATCTTAGATTTTGGTGATCTTGGTGATGAGTGTTGATAGATGACGGTAAACATATGATATGGAAATGGTGGATCGTGATTTTTGTGTGAATAATTATAAAATGTGTGTTTTCAGATCTTGATGGTGGGGTCATAAAATCTGGTAATCGTCTTGGATATTGTGTTCTTATATAATGTAGGTTGCGCGAACAGGTTGAACAAGGTGGGTTGGGTGTGATAGTTACCAACCACCAAGTAACACAATGGGAGTGTGATCACTGGAGGTGAGCCTGTCGGTCCTGTGAGGTGTGACATCGTGTTGGTGGTAGTGAGGTGAGTGCGCTTAGATATTGTCAAATATGTTTTTTTGTGTGAAATGTTTATAAAAATGAGTGCTTTCTGTGATATTAGTGGGATTTGAGGTAAGTGAATATGGGTGATTTTCAGTTGTAGTTGTCTTAGATTATGTGTGTGTGTACAAGATATGTTTCAGTTGATGGTGATCATGTACTGTGTTTGGTGTATTAGGGTTTGTGTTCATGCTTTTTTTTTTTATGCGCCAAATGGGGAGGGGTTCTGGTTATAGCATCAGGATTCATAAAAGGATGTTAGATGGTGATGTTAAACTTAGTTTCTGGTGTTTTGACGGTGATTTGCAGTATTCAGTGGGTGATTTGCAGTAACTGCAGTGCTTTGGGAGTATTCGAGGTGTTTGATGGTGTTTTTGGAAGGTGTTCAAATGATGTGCAGAGCATTTTTGAAGAAGACTATGGTGTTCCAGAGTTGTTTCAAAAGTTGGGGTCATGTGTTAGATATGGTAATGTCTCATGTCATAAGTGTATGAGTGGTTTTTTTTTGTGCTAATGTTGTAAAGTCTGGAGAATGAGGAGGAGTTTGGGGGGATGAGCTGTAATTTAAATGAAATGTGTAAGTGGAATGAGAATGTGAATTGGTATGAGTTAGAGAAGACAAAATGTTATGATCTTAGTAAAAGTATAGATAGTTTTAGTGATCTTCGTTATGATGATGTTTTAAGAGAATGTGTCCAAAAAATGTGGTCTTAGTGGTGGGGTTATAGAATTGGCAAATCGTCTGATTGTGGTGATCTTAGATATTGAGATATAACAGATATGTGTTTGTGTTAGTTTTGGTAAAATGTCTTATGTCATAAGTGTCTGAGTTAGTTTTTGTGTTAATGTTGTAAAGTCTGAGACTGAGGGAGAGTATGGTGATGTTGCAATTTCCAGTTAGGTTAGATGTTAGGTTAGGTTAGGTTAGGTTAGGATAAGTTAGGTTAGGATAGTTGAATAGATAGGTTAGATAGTTAGGGGTTAGGTTAGGGTCTGGTCTGCCAGGTTAGGTTAGGTCTAGTTAGGTTAGGTTAGGCTAGGATAAGTTAGGCTAGGCTAGGTTAGACAAGTTAGTTAGAGAAGAAGAAGTTAGGCCTGGCCCGGTTCGGTCTCAGTCTGCCAGGCTAGGCCAGGCCAGGCTAGGGCCAGGCTAGGCTAGGGGCTAGGCTAGGCTAGGCTAGGTTAGACAAGCTAGGGCTAGGCTAGGTTAGGACAAGTTAGGGTTAGGTTAGGTTGTGCTAGGTTAGGATACAGGGGTTAGGACAGGCTAGGTTAGGTTAGGACAGTTAGGAGCAAGTTAGGTTAGGGAAGTTAGGTTAGGTTAGGTTAGTCTGCTAGGTTAGGTTAGGTTAGGACAAGTTAGGTTAGGTTAGGTTAGGATAAGTCTGGCAGGTTAGGTTAGGTTGAAGGCTGGGCTGGGCTGGGTCTGGTCTGGCTAGGTTAGGTTAGGTTAGGTTAGAATAGGTTAGGATAGGACAGGTTGTGACAGGCTAGGCCAGGCTAGGTCTGCTAGGTTAGGTTAGGTTAGGTTAGGATAGGTTAGGGTTAGGTTAGGTTAGGGTAAAGGGTGTGTGTGTGTGTGTGTGTGTGTGTGTGTGTTAGGTGGTCATAGAGTTTTGTGAATATCTTGGTTACAGTGATTTTATTGGATTTGAGATGGGTGATGAGATGCATTTGTGGATGTGAAATGTGATTTTGTGTGTGTTCAGAAGAGGTGTGTTGGGAGATGGGTGAGTGGATGTGAAGAAATGCGGGTGAGATGGAGAGGGGTATGGGGAGGGTTGTATTAGAAATTTAATGAAATATGGGGAGATTTTACTGAAAATAAAGGTAATGTGTGAATATTTTAAAAAGAAATTATAGAATTGAAAAGTTATGATATATTGGAAAAGAATGGAAGGTGTTGAAACATGTTGCAATAGTTGGGTAGTGAGATTAGTTGATGCGAGTATAATATCAATTTATGTGGATACAAGGACATGGGTATGGAGAGGATTTTATTAGAATTTTAGTAATGTAAAGAGGAATGTGTATTACATTTAAGATACAGTAAAAAGAAGGGGAAAAAAATTGTGAATAAATTGGTGATTGATGAGGGTTGTGGGTAATGTAGTCGAACTAGAGATACCAAAAAAAGATGATATAAGTGGGTTGTTTTTGTGACTTTTTCTGATGAAATTAGTTAAACGAGAAAAATTTGTGGGATGTTGGTGATGTGGGTTGTGGGTGATGTGGGATGTGGGTGTTGTGGGTTGTGGGTGTTGTGGGATGTGGGTGTTGATCATAGTTTATGGTGATTTTGGTGGTGTTTTGAGTGTATTCAGTGGTGTTTTAGTAGTATTCAGTGGTGTATTTGGGAGTACTCAAATGGTGTTTTGAGGTTATTCAAAGGTGTGATTATAAGTTGTGGGTTGTTGTTGTTGTGACTTTCTGATGAAATTAGTTAAAACGAGAAAAAAAATTGTGGGGTGTGGGTGATGTGGGTTTTGTGTGTTGTGGGGTGTGGGTGATGTGGGTTGTGTGTGTTGTGGGGTGTGGGTGATGTGGGTTGTGGGTGTTGTGGGATGTGGGTGTTGTGGGTGTTGTTGTCGAACTAGAGATACCGAAAAAGATGTTATAAGTGGGTTGTTGTTGTGCCTTTTTCTGATGAAATTAGTTAAAACGAGAAAAAATTGTGGGGTGTGGGTGTTGTGGGTTGTGGGTGTTGTGGGTTGTGGGTGTTGTTGTCGAACTAGAGATACCGAAAAAGATGTTATAAGTGGGTTGTTGTTGTGCCTTTTTCTGATGAAATTAGTTAAAACGAGAAAAAATTGTGGGGTGTGGGTGTTGTGGGTTGTGGGTGTTGTGGGTTGTGGGTGTTGTTGTCGAACTAGAGATACCGAAAAAGATGTTATAAGTGGGTTGTTGTTGTGCCTTTTTCTGATGAAATTAGTTAAAACGAGAAAAAATTGTGGGGTGTGGGTGTTGTGGGTTGTGGGTGTTGTTGTCGAACTAGAGATACCGAAAAAGTGGTTATAAGTTGTGGGTTGTTGTTGTGACTTTTTCTGATGAAATTAGCTAAAACGAGAAAAAATTGTGGTGTGTGGGTGATGTGGGTTGTGGGTGATGTGGGAAGTGGGTGTTGTGGGTTGTGGGTGTTGTGGGATGTGGGTGTTGATCTTAGTTTATGGTGATTTTGGTGGTGTTTTGAGTGTATTCAGTGGTGTTTTAGTAGTATTCAGTGGTGTATTTGGGAGTACTCAAATGGTGTTTTGGAAGTGTTTCAGTGTTGTTTGGAAATGTTCAAAGGTATTTTTGTGAGTATTCAAATGATTTATGAGAGTGTTTTGAAGGTGTTCAAAGTAAAGTGAGGTGTGTGTGCGTATTAACTTCGTAATATGTAAAATTGTGACTAGTGAATTTATCGAAAAGTGGTTATAAGTGTTGTGGTGACTTTCTGATGAAATAGTTAAAACGAGAAAAATTGGGGGTTATGAGTGAAAATTGTGAGGTGTTGGTTGGAGTGTGAGGGTTCGGGAGGGTGGGGAGGAGGAGAGAAGGTTACTTCGTGGGGAGTGACCTGAGATGAAATAGTTAAAACGAGAAAAATGTCTAGACTTGTGTTGTATTTTGTAAAGAAATTGTGGATTGTTGTGGGTATTAACGAAAAAATGTGAAATTATTTGGATTTTCCTGGGTTAAGAGTGAAAATGTTTTCCCTATGTTGTATATGAAATGTGTAATACTGAGATGGGGAAGTCGACAAGATTCAGCCTGTGTGTGTGGGGTCATTGCGTGACGTCACTGACATAGGGGGAAGTCGACAAGATTCAGCCTGTGTGTGTGGGGTCATCGCGTGACGTCACTGACATAGGGGGAAGTCGACAAGATTCAGCCTGTATGTGTGAGGTCATCACGTGACGTCACTGACCGCCGAGTAAACACACTTTTTCGTTCATTTAACTTAATGAGAGGAATACTGACGTCACACTTGTTTAGACCTGTAGTAAGAGAAAGTACCATGCCCCATAGGAAGAGTTCATTTGAATGCTTACCCCCAGAGGGGGGAATCCAAAAAACTTTGATCCGAGGAGATGGAGGAGAAAACCTTGATCCAAGGAGATGGAGTCTTTGTATTATCGAGAAAAGCTTGATCCAAGGAGATGGAGACTTTGATTTCGAGAAAAATTTGATCCAAGGAATTGGAGTCTTTGATATCGAGAAAACTTGATCCAAGGAGATGGAGACTTCCAAAAAACTTGATCCGAGGAATTGGAGTCTTTGATATCGAGAAAACTTGATCTGAGGAGATGGAGACTTTGATTTCGAGAAAACTTGATCCATGGAGATGGAGTCATGGTATTATCAAGGAAAAAAAACTTGATCCAAGGAGATCATAAGAAAATGAAATTGGGATGGGGGTGAAAGTGGGAGGGGGGAACCTCAAAAATTTGATCCGAGGAGAGGACAATAAAATGAAATTCAAAAAAAAATTGAAAAAAATTGGAAAAAAATTCGGGGGCGCGGGGGCGATCCGGACGACGCTGCAGAAGGTGCAGCAGAAGGCGCGGGGCGTGGCGTGAGGGGCGCGGGCGTGGCACGAGGGCATGGCGGGGCCGGTGGGTCGGCGCGACGGGCGGGGGGGGCGCGGGGGGTGCAGGTGGGGGCACGGGGGCGCAGGTGGGGGCGCGGGGGGCGCGGGGGGCGCGGGGGGTCGTGGGCAGGGGTCGTGAGCGGGGGTCGTGGGCGGGGTCAAGGTCATTAGTACATAGGTGTGAAAAAGGTCATTAGCACATAGGTGTGAAAAAGGTCATTAGCACATAGGTGTGAAAAGGCGGCATCCTTTGATGAGCCATGCAGCCGCCTCCAGTACTACTCATAGGGGCCTGTCCGGGAGAATTATCAAATTTTATGTGGTAATTCAAGTTTGCAACCTGGAAAATCAATAACCATTCTTTACTGGGTTGGTCAGAGGAAGCATTCACTATAGCACTCACACTAAAATAATAATTTACCTTTGTTTGCAATATTGCTGGTTTTTAGGGTATTATTATTAACTAATACTCTGAATAATTTTCCTTTCTGTGCCTGGTATTTTGTGCATAATTTACCCTTGCAGGTACAATCTTGCTGATTTTTAGGGGGTTATGTTTACCTAAATTTCTAGGAATAATTTTCCTTTGCAGGTGCAGTAGCTCGATTTTTCTGCCAGGATTTTCTTGTGTGCAATCCTGTTTAATTTTAGGGAGTCACATGACAATCACTCCTTGTGAATATACCACTTCAGTGTATGTACTTTGCTATGTGCTTTATTATTTTATATCAGTATATTCTGTGGCTAATAGCAAGATTTGGTGCTATTGTTTCCCAAAATGTCTGACACTAGTGAAAATTCTGGGGATGACATGCACTTGAAAGGTGACATTGAATCAAATTTCCATGTTAGGGACCTGGGCAAGGAAGTAGTAATTTTACAAATGAAATTAGCCCTAGTTGCAGAAGAAAAGGAACGGTTAAGGATTGAGCGTACAAAGATCCAGGAACAGAGAGCCTTAGAGGAGCTTAGGGCTAAAGAAAGAGCTAAAGAGAGGCAGCTTGCTTCTCACCCAGACACAGACACGAGGGTAGATGTTTTTCATTTGGATAAAGCCATAAAATTTGTGCCCAAATTCCTAGAGAAAGATCCAGACCAGTTTTTTCTGTTATTTGAAAGTACGGCCAAATCCCAAATTTGGCCGGAAAAGGAATGGGCGACATTAGCAAGAACCCAATTAGTTGGTAAAGGGTTACAGGCTGTTAGTTCTTTAGAGGGATTGGCCTTTTCTGATTATCATAAGCTAAAAGAGGTAGTTTTATTGGTTTATCAAATGTTGCCGCAAAGGTACCGGCAGAAGTTTAGAGGACTAAAGTTTCAGGCAGGGCAGTCTTTGGTGGAATATGGTAAGGAGAAGATGTCACTTCTTAATAGGTGGTGTCGCTCAGAGGGGGTGGTAGGCAATTATGAAGGTGTAATTACCTTAATTTTATTAGAGGATCTTTTGAGAAATGTTCCTCCTGACCTTAAGGCATATCTTGAGGAGAAGGATCTTGATGATTTTAATAATGCTTTAGAGCTGGGTGACAGATTTTTAGCTAACCAAAAATTTGGTAGTAGTTATCACACCACGCATACTGTCCAGACAGGCTCCCATATATTACAAAAAAAGTAATTTTTAAAGATTGTAGGTTTACTCATTTTGTAATAAAGAGTTCGGGATACATAAATACAACATTAAAATCAATTAATCTTTAATATAATATAAAAATCAATCTTTGGTCTAGAGGTATTTAATATATATATATATATATACATATATATATATATATATATATAAATATATATATATATATATATATAGATATATATATATATATATATATATAGATATATATATATACATATTACAATAATAAATTATAATTAGCATTTTAAAATAATATATATATATCTATGCTAAAATAATAAATTATAAATAACATTTGTATAATAAATTATGATCAACTCCGTGTCTCACAGGACACTTATAATGACGCTCTGTGTCCCACACGACACTTATTCGAGTTGTGACGCTCCTTCTCCACCGTGTCACTCGACACCCTTTTCGCCATGTGATGACGCTCCTTAACCATGTCCCTTGACACCCTTTTCTGTGTCACCAGACACTCCAGCTCTCCATGTCACACGACACCCTTTTCTCTGCGTCATCCACACCCTTTCTTGACTGTGTCACACTTGACACCCTTATCTCTGCGACACACACACTCACTATCTGTGTAATGTCTTTCAAGAGGCCAGTCACATGATACTATTCAATGTACACTACAACCAGGCCATCTTCAGTGTCACACGACACCCTTTTCTTCTCAGTGTTCCACTATGGTCCTGTAGCATATCTCAGTGTTCCACTCCATCATACTTGCTCAAGTGTCACACTACGGTCCTAGCCCAGTTCAGTGTAACACTCCAACCTTTTCTTCATGTAATGTCCCACTAAAACAGCATCAGAAGACTCCGGCCCACAGTTGACCAGCATAGGCGGTGAGTCCGCAGACATCACCGGTGGTCCTGTAAATACTCTCCAAGGCCGGTAGAAGTACACCGTAAGATGGTCTGGTGAGTACTATCTACCGCCTTCAAGACCAATTGACACACCGCAAGGTGGTCCGATGAATTACTAGCAGAATACCATGCTACAAGCTCACTGAGGGCGGCCATCAAGTAACTGAGGCCAACAGACTCAGTGAGCTGCAGTGAGCGGCTCTTCTAAAATCAGTAGAAGCCAGTAGAATACCAAAAGATGGGCAGGAGAATGCTCTCTACTGCCAGTAGATCTATACTGTAAGGTGTTCTGGTAATTACTGCCTAGATGCATACCGTGAGGTGTTCAGGTACTTACTGCTTCTAAAGCCAGTAGATGTGTACCGTGAGGTGTTCAGGTACTTACTGCTTCTAAAGCCAGTAGATGTGTACCGTGAGGTGTTCAGGTACTTACTGCTGCTAAAGCCAGTAGATGTGTACCATTAGGTGTTCAGGTACCTACTGCTTAGATGTGTACCATGAGGTGTTCAGGTACATACTGCTCTAAGGCCGGCTCAGCAGTCCCCACAATGGGTTTGATGACGTACCCAGTGGTACTGCCGGCCGGCAGGTTAACTATTTAACTGCTAGTTTGGCAGGGGGCTGCAACACCCACCCACCAATAGGAATAAGAAATTTCAGAAGTTTAAGCCACCCATTTATCAGCCTAATAACCACTAGAGTTTCAATAAGCCTAATTTTCCAGTACCCACTCGAGGAGGTTTTAAGTCAGCTGTCACAGGTCCAGGACTACAAGGAACAGGTGGGACGAGCCCAGTTCCCCAGAGTCAAGGGATCAAACCTAGGTCAAATGGGCAGGGGGCCTTTAAACCCTATTACTGTACTTACTGTCATAAACAGGGCCATCTGCAGCCGTATTGCAAGAAGATGCGTAGAGATCAGGCGCTTGCTGGAGTTTCTCAGGCAGATACACCAGGTACCCACACAGTAGCTAATATTGAAGCACCACCTCCGGGTATATCAGGTAACTCAGCAGTTTTGGACCCTCGGATGAAGGTCTTTACAAGAAAGTCCACCGTGGCCTTACACCAAAATGAAGGTAGGGTAACAGGTGTTATGTCTTTGAGGGACACTGGTAGCACATACACCTTGCTTCGTAAGGGCATACTGCCAGTGTCGGATGACACATACACTGGGTTGGACGTTTTGCTCAAAGGAATTGCCGGATTCACTGTCAAGACTCCAGTGCACAGGTTATGGGTGGAGCCTGCATACCAATGTGGTTACTTAGCTGTAGGTATCACAGAGGATATACCTTGTGCAGGTGTTGACTTACTCTTAGGCGATAATGTCATGGGTTGTCTTGAAAGTGAGGAACCTCTGGTTTGGAGGGACCCAGCCTCACAGAGTTGGGAGGAAAAAGCTAGGGCTACCTTGCCCGAGTTATTTCCGGTGTGTGTAGTAACCAAGAAAATGTCAAAAGATAAGAGGGCAGTCTCTCTGTGTGACTCTTTAGATCCTGGGGATGATTTGGGTTTGGGAAATCTGTTCCTCGAGCCTAGCCTGCAGTTGGCTCGGGGCTGTGATGAACCATCCCAGGCAGGACCCTGTTTGAGTGGGGGTCTTGGTATAGGGGCTGGTATAGGGGGGGTGACTCCTACTCGAGAGCAGCTGATCGAGGCCCAGGGGTGTGACGACACCCTAAAAGCTATTCGGTCATCTACTGTTACCGAGGAAGAGGCCTCTCAACTGACTAAATGTTTCTTTTTTGCAGACAGTATTTTGATGCAAAAGACCCTATCAGATGCGACATCTAATGATGGAGCAAGGCAGGCACTCTACCAAGTGGTGGTGCCGGAACCATTTAGGTATCAGGTTTTGTTTGGCCCACGATGTTCCCATGGGAGGACATTTAGGTGTTAAAAAGACTATGGGCAAGATTTCTAAACATTTTTACTGGCCCCAGGTATGGGAATCAATGGGTAAGTATGTAGAATCATGCCCAGTTTGCCAAAGGGTAGGAAAACCTAATCAGGGAATTAAACCTGCCCCTCTTAACCCTATTACAGTAGCCGGAGAACCTTTTAGCAGGCTAGTGGTGGATTGTGTGGGGCCACTACCCAGGACCAAGATGAGAAACCAGTGCTTACTTACTATTATTTGTTCCTCTACCAGGTTTCCAGAGGCCATTCCACTACGTATAATTACAACACACGTGGTCTTGAGAGCATTGGTGAAATTTTTTATGCAGGTCGGGATCCCTAAGGAAATTCAAACAGATCAGGGGTCAAATTTTATATCTAAATAATTTCGCATGGTTTTGGGGGAGTTTAATATTAAAATGATGACCTCCACTGCCTATCACCCAGAGAGTCAAGGGGTTGTGGAGCAGTTTCACCAGTCTCTCAAAACTATGCTGCTGGCTTATTGTGCCCAGTACCAGAAGGACTGGGATGAGGGTATCCCCCTCCTTGTATTTGCCATGCGGGACAGCACTCAGGACTCATTACACTATAGTCCCTTCGAACTGATCTATGGTCACCAAGTACGGGGACCACTGACGATTTTGAAGGATTACTGCCTTGGTGAGGATTGTGAGGCTGCCCCCTCGGAGGATTTTCTTGCTTGTAATGAAGAAACAATTTGACCGCAAGGCCGTGCCTCGTACCTTTGAAGTGGAAGAGGAGATACTAGCATTGGAGCCGGTGCCTGGTAATGCCTTAAAAGCAAAGTTCAGTGGGCCATACAAGGTAGTGGAAAAGGTCACAGATCAAAATTACAGAATTCACACACCTGGGCGCCGGAAGTCTGAATGGGTGGTACATATAAACAGGCTGAAAAGGTACCACCAAAGAGGTGTGGCATGTGTAAATATAGTAGGTGACCCAGGGGCGGGCACTGATGCCCAGGGGGCCACAGATGCACACCTTAGTAACAGGGTATTGTTAAAAGATCCTTCACAATGTATGTTAGGTCTTAGTAAGGAAAGGGTTGCTGAGATGGTTCAGCTTCTCTGGAATTTTGAGGATTTGTTTTGGGGATATCCCTCATGTAAGCAAGCTAAAGCCCCATGATATAGATGTAAGGGAAGCTGAACCACGAACCTACAAAAGAGAAAAAGTATGGAGAAGGAGGCGAAATTTCTACTTGACAATGATTTAATAATACCGAGTGAGAGTGAGTGGGCATCCCCCTGTCTGATGGTTCCCAAACCAGATGGCACCATGAGGATGTGCACTGATTACCGTAAGGTTAATTTAATAACTAAGGCCGATTGTTTTCCTCTTCCTAGAATGGATGATGTCATTGATGCAGTGGGGGGTGCTAAATATGTAAGTAAGTTAGACCTGTTGAAGGGTTATTACCAGATACCTTTAACCCTACGTGCCAGTGACATCTCTGCTTTTGTAACGCCAGATGGGCTTTTTCAGTACAAAGTTCTCCCCTTTGGACTTCGTAATACACCCTCCTGTTTTCAACGCAGAATGCAGGAAATTATACTATTATACGTGGCCTAAAGGGCGTGAGGTGTTATATTGATGACCTGGTTATTTTTAGCGACTGTTGGACAGAACAAGTGAGGCAGCTTGGAGAGCTTTTCTCTAGGCTCGCTGGTGCTCAGCTCACAGTTAATTTGGCAAAGAGTGTTTTTGGGCAAGCCCAGGTAACTTTTCTAGGACATGTTATTGGCCAGGGGAAGGTGGCCCCAGTGAATGCCAAGGTGGAGGCTATAGACAATTATCCTGTACCAAAGACCCGGAAGGAGGTTATGTGTTTTGTAGTCATGGTAACATTTTATAGAAAGTTCTGTCCAAATTTGTCAAAGGTGATCTCTCCACTCACTGACCTGACTAGCCCCAAGCATACATTTGTGCGGGATATGAAGTGTCAGAGGGCATTTGAACATGTAAAAGCTTTGCTTACAAGTGCTCCTGTGCTGGCTAGTCCTAATTTCACATTGCCATTTTCTTTACAAGTAGATGGCAGTGATACTGGTGTTGGGGCTGTGTTACTGCAAGAAGTAGCGGGACAATTATTGCCAGTCAGCTAGTTTTCAGCAAAACTGAAGAAACACCAGCAGCACTATGCCACTATAGAAAAGGTGGCTCTTGCATTAGTGTTGGCAGTGCAACATTTTGAGGTGTATATATCATCATCAGTTCACCCTATAACTGTCTATAGTGACCATAATCCTTTACGTTTCCTTCACTTAATGAGGAACCACAATCAGAGACTTACAAGGTGGGCCTTGTTTCTCCAACCTCTTAATCTTGTGATTCATTATGTGAAGGGAGTAGAGAATGTGGTTGCTGATGCCTTGTCTCGTGTTTAAAGTGCACGATGTAGTGGTATCAGGATTCCCTTGTGTTTTGTGTGTGTTTTGGGGGTAGTCACATCAAGTGCCATGCCTAGGTAAGGTATGCTACATTTTGTAGGTGTTGGCTGGGATGCCTCGCCTCCATTTTACGTTGGTATAGAGACTGTTGGACCTAATGTTTTAGTGAATGTGGGGCTGGCGGTGATGTCCCCCACTGTTTGGGTCATGACTCTTGATCCAAGGTGTTTTGGTTCTCCAGGACCTTTTAATTTTTTTTTTCCTTTTTGGATCACCGCTGGGGTGACTCCAGGGTCCTTGGAATGACATGTAGGTGTTGGCCTGGGAGGTCCACCTTTTGGGGGTCTTCAGTGATGACTCCAGAGTTTTACGGCCACAGTCCCACCAACCCCTTATGTGATTATTCACCTGTTGTTTGTGGGGACTGATATTTTTCCCTCTCCTGTGCTCTCCTGATTCTTGCAGAGGTGTGTCATGGGGAACCAGTTTCATTTACTAAAAATTGCTATGAGATGGGAGTGATAATGTGATGTTGCTTTCTAAGTAGAATTTAACATGTTAAATCTGTTTTCCTTTTCTTTGAACTCCTGGAAAATGTACTTACTGTTTAAAAGTTTTTTTTTGGTGGCACATACAGTTTGGTCTGCCTTGCAACATACTGAACTTTGGTGTTACTTCATAAAACGGCATTCCTCAGGGGCACTTTTGTACAAAGTTAACTTGCTCGTTTATAAGTTTGCTTGATGTAATTTAGGTAAAATGCATCAACGCCAGTGCCTGGCCAGCGCTGTGTTGTGATGGTGCCTTTTCCTAACACAGTTGTCTAAGAGTGTGACTGTGGGCTCGTTTGACATAGAACTTGATTACTTTTATGTTCGGCGAGTTTCACATGTCTGCAATCTAGTACCTCAGTTTGTTAATATTGCATATTTGTAGTACCAAAAGACCGTGATTGTATGGTAGTCATTCCCCAGTTATCATTCATTTTGCCCATTGCCTCAGACCTTAATGTGGGGCTTATTTTCTTTCTTTTTCCTTTTGCCTAGCGGTGTCCGTAGGGACCCCGCTAGCAGAGTGAGACCTATGGTCTGGGGGTGGGGGTGTTATGCAGGGTTCTGCATGACATCGTAATGTACATATAGTGGAGAAGTGTGCCATAATAGTATGAATGTTATAATTGTAGAGAATAATTTTATAATTCATAATGTGCATTTGAGGGCACTGTAAAGTACTCTAACTGTAATTATAAAGAAATTCTGCTAGGGATTTATTTTCCAAGGGTGTTTGGGTACGCGGGGTAAGCGTGGCTTGGGGCAGTCACGTGGGGTCAGCATGGTGTGGAGGCTGGCGTCGGAGATCCTGTGTATTTAAGCTAAGTTTGTAGTTGTGTACTCCTTTTGTTTAGCTAACCCAAGCTATAGGCTCTTCTATGGCTTACCTGTATGTTCACCCAGGCTCTGACATGGTCAGGATGCTGTGGGAGGAGTGAGGAAATAAATGGGGTTTGTAGTGGGGTAGTGATGGCCTGGCACTGAGTAGGCCTAGTGGTTATGGTGGCTGGACCTCCAGCCAGCTGTTTCTTGTGTACCCTCATTTGAGTGTTTAGGATTAGGGTGTTTCTAGAGTGTGTATATAGTGTTATGTTGAATAAATAGATATATTTTCCTAACTGGGATTTCTGCCTAACCCTCTGTTAACCAACCCATTAAGTAACACTTACTGGTTTAGCGCTTTCTGTTTTGACTGGGATAGCCCTGGGTGGCCTGTTTATGCTTGAGATGTGTGTAACTTTTACCTTTGCCCTTAGACAAGGCTCAAGCCCCCAGCTATCCCACATTTCTGGTTAACAAAGGGTGTTAAAGGAATGTAAAGAGGAACTTAGCAAACCTTTGGCTAATCTTTTCAGCATATCACTACAAACTGGCATAGTGCCAGACAAATGGAAAATGGCAAATGTATTACCTATTTACAAGGCAGATGACAGGTCCTTAGCTTCGAACTATAGACTAATAAACCTTACCTCCACAGTGGAAAAAATTATGGAATCAATAATTGCTGAGGGAGTTCGATTCGTAGCCATCTTGAAAGGCATAAATTGATTAATGAATCTCAGCATGGTTTTACAAAGTGGCGTTCCTGACTTACGAATTTACTAACTTTTTTCACTAAGCTATTTGAAGAGGTCGATCATGGTATTGAATATGATATTGTGTATTGTGGAATTCATTCTAATGAGGACATTAGAGCACCCCATGGATGATTTGAATAGACTGATGCAATGATCGGAAAAGTGGCAGATGCAGTATAATATAGACAAATGCAAAGTTCTGTATGTTGGACAGGACAATAACCATACCACATATAAACTGAATAATGTAGATCTTAATATTACTGCGAAAAGGATTTAGGAGTTCTGGTTACCAGTAATTTAAAACCAAGACAAAAGTGCATAAGTTTTGGCAATAAAGCTAACAGAAGCCTTGGCTTCATATCAAGAAGTATAAACAAGAGAAGTCCTCAGGTCGTTCTCTTGTTTATGCTGCACAGTTTTGGTCACCGTATTGCAGAATGGATATAATTGCACTGTAAAACGTACAAAGGAGAATGACAAAGTTGATCCCATGTATCAGAAATCTTTCCTATGAGGATAAACAGGGCCCTGAAACTGCACTCTCTAGAAAGGTGTAGAATTAGGGGGGATATGATTGAGGTGTATAAATGGAAAACAGGAAAAAATAAAAGGGATGCAAATAGCGTGCTAAAAATATCTAACATAGACAGGAATCGCAGCAATGGCTTTAAGTTGGAAAAATTCAAATTCACGAAGGATGTAGAAAAGCATGAGTTTGGCAATAGAGTTGTGAATGAGTGGAACAAACTCCTCAGTACCATCGTAGAAGCTAAGACGTTGTGTAGTTTTAAAAATTGGTTAGATAAATACATGAGTGGGTGTGGGTGGGTGTGAGTTGGACATGACTAGCTTGTGCTACTAGGTCAGATGCCGTGCTCGTTCCTTAAGTGAATGTGACCTGACCTGACTAGGTTAGTGCGTTGGCTTAAGCCGGTAGGAGAATTAGACCTGCCTCGCATGGGTCAGTAGGCCTGCTGCAGTGTTTCTTCTTTATGTTTTTAAAGAGGTTTTTGTGGGATTTATGGATTTGGAAAAGGCGTATGACGGTGTGGATAGGGTATCAATGTGGCAGATGTTACAAATGTATGGAATAGGAGGTAGGCTATAGAAAGTGATGAAAAGTTTTTATGAAGATAGTGAGGCTCAGGTTAGAGTATGTAGGAGAGAGGCAGATCATTTCCCAGTAAAAGTAGGCCTTAGACAAGGATGTGTGATGTCACCATGGTTGTTCAATATATTTATAGATGGGGTTGAAAGAGAAGTGAATGCGAGGGTCTTGGCAAGAGGTGTAGGGATGCAAGATAAAGAATCAAACACAAAGTGGAAGTTGTCACAGTTGCTCTTTGCTGATGACACTGTGCTTTTGGGAGAATCCAAAGAGAAGTTGCAGAGGTTGGTGAATGAATTTGGTAGGGTATGTAAAAAAAGAAAATTAAAAGTGAATATAGGAAAGAGTAAGGTGATGAGGATAACAAAAAAAATTAGGTAATGGTAGACTGGATATCAGATTGGAGGGAGAGAGTATGGTGGAGGTGAATGTGTTCAGATATTTGGGAGTGGACGTGTCAGCAGATGGGTCTATGAACGATGACATGAATCATAGAACTGACGAAGGGAAAAAGGTGAGTGGTGCACTGAGGAGTCTGTGGAGACGAAGGACTTTATCTATGAAAGCAAAGAGGGGAATGTATGAGAGTATAGTTATACCAACATTCTTGTATGGGTGTGAGGCATGGGTGGTGAATGTTGGAACAAGGAGAAGGCTGGAGGCAGTGGAGATGTCTTGTCTGAGGGCAATGTGTGGTTTGAATATAATGCAGAGAATCTGTAGTTTGGAGATTAGGAGGAGGTGTGGGATTACCAAAACTATTATCTAGAGGGCTAAGGAGGGGTTATGGAGATGGTTTGGACATGTAGAGAGGCCAGAACGAAATAGAATGACTTAGAGAGTATACAAATCTGTAGTTGAGGGAAGGCAGGGTAGGGGTCGGCCTAGGAAAGGTTGGAGAGAGGGGGTAAAGGAGGTTTCATGTGTGAGGGGCTTGGACTTCCAGCAAGCATGTGTGAGCATGTTAGATAGGAACGTGTGAAGACAGGTTTTTGGGACTTGACATGTTGTTGGAGTGTAAGCAAGGTAACGTAGGTTGAGGGAACTTCAGAACTCAAGTACTGCAGGCCAGACTTGAGTTCTGAGGATGGGAGGTAGAGTGTCTGCACTCTGAAGGAGGGGTGTTAATGTTGCAGTTTTATAACTGTAGTTTAAGCACACCTCTGGCAAGACAGTGATGGAGCGAATGATGATGAAATTTTTCTTTTTCGGGCCACCCTGCCTTGGTGGGAAGTGGCCGATGTGTTAATAAAAAAAAGACAAGCTATGAGGGGGAGGGAAATGCTTAGCTCAAGCACATTTACACTTCTCAGTGCATCATCAGGAGCTGTGTAATGTTGCAAGGGAGCAACAGGAGAAATAGGGTAAGTTTTTTCAGAGTATGGCAGTGCAGAGGCACCAGCATCTGACTGTCAGGAGCAGGTGCCACCACACTATCATGCTCTGAAAAAACTTACCCTAATATTCCTGTTGCTGCCCTTGCAACATTACACAGCTCCTGATGATGCATTGAAAAGTGTGAAAGTACTTGAGCTAAAGATTTCCACTCCCTGTGTCTTCTCTTTCATTGTTAAGATCGCCTGTCTGTGATTGTTATGTATATATATATATATATATATATATATATATATATATATATATATATATATATATATATATATATATATATAGATATATATATATAAATACTGATCTCTGGCTGAAGGAGACTCGAACCTACGAACCTTGGGACAAGGTACGCAGTGCTTTACCAATCTACCCACACTGGACAATGCCTTGGCGTGTAGCTTGCGCTACACGTTTGATCCAAGGCAGGCAACTTTCAGGGAGAAGGCTTACAGCTTTTCATCTCATCCCCTGCATGCATCAACCTTACTAGAGATTTGAACAATGCAAGGAATTCGCGAGAGCAGGCGAAATATACACAAACGCTGATCTCTGGCTGAAGGAGACTTGAACCTACGAACCTTAGGACAAGGTACGCAGTGCTTTACCAATCTACCCACACTGGACAATACCTTGGCGTGTAGCTTGCATTTGATCCAAGGCAGCCAGCTTTCAGGGAGAAGGCTTACAGCTTTTCATCTCATGCCGCACATGCATCAGCCTTACTAGAGATTTGAACAATGCAAGGAATTCGCGAGAGCAGGCGAAATATGCACAAACACTGATCTCTGGCTGAAGGAGACTCTAACCTACGAACCTTAGGACAAGGTACGCAGTGCTTTACCGATCTACCCACACTGGACAATACCTTGGCGTGTAGCTTGCGCTACACGTTTGATCGAAGGCAGCCAGCTTTCAGGGAGAAGGCTTGCAGCTTTTCATCTCATCCCCTGCATGCATCAGCCTTACTAGAGATTTGAACAATGCAAGGAATTCGCGAGAGCAGGCGAAATATACACAAACACTGATCTCTGGCCGAAAGAGACTCGAACCTACGAACCTTAGGACAAGGTACGCAGTGCTTTACCAACCTACCCACACTGGACAATACCTTGGCGTGTAGCTTGCGCTACACGTTTGATCCAAGGCAGCCAGCTTTCAGGGAGAAGGCTTACAGCTTTTCATCTCATCCCCTGCATGCATCAGCCTTACTAGAGATTTGAACAATGCAAGGAATTCGCGAGAGCAGGCGAAATATACACAAACATTGATCTCTGGCCGAAAGAGACTCGAACCTACGAACCTTAGGACAAGGTACGCAGTGCTTTACCAACCTACCCACACTGGACAATGCCTTGGCGTGTAGCTTGCGCTACACGTTTGATCCAAGGCAGCCAGCTTTCCGGGAGAAGGCTTACAGGTTTTCATCTCATCCCCTGCATGCATTAGCCTTACTAGAGATTTGAACAATGCAAGGAATTCGCGAGAGCAGGTGAAATATACACAAACACTTATCTCTGGCTGAAGGAGACCCGAACCTACGAACCTTAGGACAAGGTATGCAGTGCTTTACCAATCTACCCACACTGGACAATACCTTGGCGTGTAGCTTGCACTACACGTTTGATCCAAGGCAGCCAGCTTTCAGGGAGAAGGCTTACAGCTTTTCATCTCATCCCCTGCATGCATCAGCCTTACTAGAGATTTGAACAATG
>NC_091294.1:19333789-19351289 GCF_038502225.1 Cherax quadricarinatus
CTGGTCCTGGACCAGTGTGGTCTGAGAGGAACTCACACGGTACTTACTCAAGGTTAATTGGTCCTGGACCAGTGTGATCCGAGAGGAACCCGCATGGTACTCATTCAAGGTTATTTGGTCCTGGACCAGTGTGGTCTGAGAGGAACTCACATGGTACTCACTCTAGGTCATTTGATCCCGGACCAGTGTGGTCTGACAGGGACTCACATGGCACTTACTCTAGGTCATTTGGTCCTGGACCAGTGTGGTCTGAGAAGAACTCACATGGCACTCACTCTAGGTCATATGGTCCTAGACCAGTGTGGTCTGAGAGGAACTCACATGGTACTCACTCTAGGTCATTTGGTCTTGGACCACTGTGGTCTGAGAGGATCTCACAGGGTACTCACTCTAGGTCATTTGGTCCTGAACCAGTGTGGTCTGAGAGGAACTCACATGGTACTCACTCTAGGTCATTTGGTCCTGGACCAGTGTGGTCTGAGAGGAACACACACATGGTACTCATTCTAGGTCATTTGGTCCTGGACCACAGTGGTTTGAGAGGAACTCACATGGTACTTTCTCTAGGCCATTTGGTCCTAGACCAGAGGGATCTGAGAAGAACTCACATGGTACTCACTCTAGGTCATTTGGTCCTGGACCAGTGTGGTCTGAGAGGAACTCACGTGGCACTCACTCTACGTCATTTGGTCCTGTACCGGAATGGTCTGAGATTAACCCACATGGTAGTCACTCTAGGTCATTTGGTCCTGGACCAGTGTGGACTGAGAGGAACACACATGGTACTCACTCCAGGTCATTTGGTCGTGGACCACTGTGGTTTGAGAGGAACTCACATGGTACTTGCTGTAGGCCATTTGGTCCTAGACCAGTGTGATCTGAGAAGAACTCACATGGTATACTCACTGTAGGTCATTTGGTCCTTGACCAGTGTGGTCTGAGACGAACTCACATGGTCTCACTCTAGGTCATTTGGTCCTGGACCAGTGTGGTGTGAGAGGAACTCTCATGGTATTCACTCTAGGTCATTTGGTCCTAGACCAGTGAGGTCTGACAGGAACTCACATGGTACTCACTCCAGGTCATTTGGTCCTGGACCAGTGTGGACTGAGAGGAACACACATGGTACTCACTCTAGGTCATTTGGTCCTGGACCACTGTGGTTTGAGAATAACCCACATGGTACTTACTCTAGGTCATTTGGTCTTAGACCAGTGTGATCTGAGAGGAACTCACATTGCACTCACTCAAGGTCATTTGGTCCTGGACCAGTGTGGTCTGACAGAAACTCACATGGTACTCACTCTAGGTCATTTGGTCCTGGACCAGTGTGGTCTGAAAGGAACTCACATGCTACTCACTCTAGGTCATTTGGTCCTAGACCAGTGTAGACTGAGAGGAACTCACATGGTACTCACTCTAGGTCATTCGGTCCTGGACCAGTGTGGACTGAGAAGAACTCACATGGTATTCACTCTAGGTCATATGGTTCTAGACCAGTGTGGTCTGAGAGGAACTCACATGGTACTCTAGGTCATTTGGTCCTGGACCAGTGTGGTCTGAGAGGAACTCACATGGTACTCACTCTAGGTCATTTGTGGTCTGGGAGGAACCCACATGGTACTCACTCTAGGTCATTTGGTCCTGGACCAGTGTGGTCTGAGAGGAACTCACATGGTACTCACTCTAGGTCATTTGGTCGTGGACCACTGTGGTTTGAGAGGAACTCACATGGTGCTCACTCCAGGTCATTTGGTCCTGGACCGTGTGGACTGAGAGGAACACACATGGTACTCACTCCAGGTCATTTAGTCCTGGACCAGTGTGGTTTGAGAGGAACCCACATGGTACTTACTCTAGGTCATTTGGTCCTGGACAATTGTGGTCTGACTGAAACTCACATGGTACTCACTCTAGGTCATTTGGTCCTGGACCAGTGTGGTCTGAGAGGAACTCACATGGTACTTACTCTAGGACATTTGGCCCTGGACCAGTGTGGACTGAGAGGAACTCACATGGTACTCACTCTAGGTCATTTGGTCCTGGACCAGTGTGGACTAAGAGGAACTCACATGGTATTCACTCTAGGTCATATGGTTCTAGACCAGTGTGGTCTGAGAGGAACTCACATGGTACTCTAAGTCATTTGGTCCTGGACCAGTGTGGTCTGAGAGGAACTCACATGGTACTTACTCTAGAACATTTGGTCCTGGACCAGTGTGGTCTGACAGGAACTCACATGGTACTCACTCTAGGTCATTTGGTCCTGGACCAGTGTGGTCTGAGAGGAACTCACATGGTACTCACTCTAGGTCATTTGTGGTCTGGGAGGAACCCCACATGGTAGTCACTCTAGGTCATTTGGTCCTGGACCAGTGTGGTCTCACAGGAACTCACATGGTACTCACTCTAGGTCATTTGGTCCTGGACCAGTGTGGTCTGAGAGGAACTCACATGCTACCCCATCTAGGTCATTTGGTCCTAGACCAGTGTGATCTGAGAAGAACTCACATGGTACTCTCTCTAGGTCATATGGTCCTAGACCAGTGTGGTCTGAGAGGAACTCACATGGTACTTACTCTAGGACATTTGGTCCTGGACCAGTGTGGACTGAGATGAACTCACATGGCACTCACTCTAGGTCGTTTGGTCCTGGACCAGTGTTTTCTGAGGAACTCACATGGTACTCACTCTACGTCATTTGGTCCTGGACCAGTGTGGTCTGAGAGGAACTCACATGGTACTCATTCTAGATCATTTGGTCCTGGACCAGTGTGGTCTGACAGGAACTCACATAGTACTCACTCTAGGTCATTTGGTCCTGGACCAGTGTGGTCTGAGAGGAACTCACATGGTACTCACTCTAGATCATTTGGTCATGGACCACTGTGGTTTGAGAGGAACTCACATGGTGCTCACTCCAGGTCATTTGGTCCTGGACCGTGTGGACTGAGAGGAACACACATGGTACTCACTCCAGGTCATTTAGTCCTGGACCACTGTGGTTTGAGAGGAACCCACATGGTACTTACTCTAGGTCATTTGGTCCTGGACCAGTATGGACCAAGAGGAACTCACATGGTATTCACTCTAGGTCATTTGGTCCTGGACCAGTGTGGTCTTAGAGGAACCCACATGGTGCTCACTCTAGGTCATTTGGTCCTGGACCAGTGTGGTCTGAGAGAAACCCACATGGTACTCACTCTAGATCATTTGCTTCTGGACCAGTGTGGTCTCACTGGAACTCACATGGTACTCACTGTAGGTCATTTGGTCCTAGACCAGTGTGGTTTGAGAGGAACCCACATTGTGCTCACTCTAGGTCATTTGGTCCTGGACCAGTGTGGTCTGAGAGGAACCCACATGGTACTCACTCTAGGTCATTTGGTCCTGGACCAGTGTGGTCTGAGAGGAACCCACATGGTACTCACTCTAGATCATTTGGTCCTGGACCAGTGTGGTCTCACTGGAACTCACATGGTGTGACCCCTTGTTTCTGTGTCCCATCTCTGGAGCATCCTGTCTTTGTCCAGTTTATCTGTTCTGCTCAGTGTTTTATATGTCATCATGTCTCCCCTGACTCTTCTGTCCTCCAGTGTCGTCAGTCCGATTTCCCTCAACTTTTCCTCGTACGACATTCCCCTGAGCTCTGGGACTAGCCTTGTTGCAAACCTTTGTACTTTCTCTAACTTCTTGACGTGCTTGACCAGGTGTGGGTTCCAGACTGGTGCTGCATACTCCAGTATGGGCCTAACATACACAGTGTACAGTGTCTTGAACGATTCCTTATTAAGGTAACGGAACGCTATTCTCAGGTTTGCCAGGCGCCTGTATGCTGCAGCAGTTATTTGGTTGATGTGTGCCTCCGGTGACGTGCTCGGTGTTATGGTCACCCCCAAGGTCTTTCTCCCTGAGTGAGGTCTGTAGTCTTTGTCCACCTATCCTATACTCTGTCTGCGTTCTTCTTTGCCCCTCTCCAATCTTCATGACTTTACATTTGGCAGGGTTGAATTCGAGAAACCAGTTTCTGGACCACATGTCCAGCCTGTCCAGGTCTCTTTGCAGTCCTGCCTCATCCTCATCCGAGTTAATTCTTCTCATCAACTTCACATCATCTACAAATCGGGACACTTCAGAGTCTATTCCTTCCATCATGTCGTTCGCATATATCAAAAATAGCACTGGTCCTAGAACTGACCCCTGTGGGACCCCGCTCTTCACAGGCGCCCACTGTGATACCTCTTCACGTACCATGACTCGTTGTTGCCTCCCTGTCAGGTGTTCCCTGATCCATTGCAGTGCCCTCCCTTTTACGTGCGCCTGATCCTCCAGCTTCTGCACTAATCTCTTGTGGGGAACTGTGTCAAAGGCCTTCTTGCAGTCTACGAAAATGCAATCAACCCACCCCTCTCTCTCGTGTCTTACTTCTGTTAGCTTGTCATAAAACTCCAGAAGGTTTGTGATACAGGATTTGCCTTCCATGAACCCATGCTGGTTTTCATTTATAATCTTGTTCCGTTCCAGATGTTCCACCACTCTCCTCCTGATAATCTTCTCCATGACTTTGCACACAATACATGTCAGAGACACAGGTCTGTAGTTTAGTGCCTCATTTCTGTTTCCTTTCTTAAATATGGGGACTACATTTGCTGTCTTCCATTTCTCAGGTAGTTGCCCAGTTTTAAGGGATGTGTTGAAGATTGTGGTTAGGGCCATGCACAGCATCTCTGCTCCTTCTCTAAGGACCCACGGGAAGATGTTGTCTTGTCCCATCGAATTTGAGGTATCAAGCTTCTGCACCTCCTCCTCGGTTGTTCGTATGTCATCCAATGCTTGTTGGTATATTCCCTCTTGATGTTCCCTTCTATGTTGTCTTCCCAAAGCCCTTCCTGTCTCTACTGTAAAAACTTCCTTAAATCTCCTGTTTAGCTCCTCACATACCTCCTGATCATTTCTTGTGAGTTCTCCACCTTCTGTCCTCAATCTGATCACCTGGTCTTTGACTGTTGTCTTCCTCCTGATGTGGCTATACAACAGTTTCGAGTCAGTCTTGATTTTCGATGCTATGTTATTTTCATACTGTCGCTGGGCCTCCCTCCTTACCTGTGCATACTCATTCCTGGCTCTGCGACTGATCTCCCTATTTTCATGTGTTCTCTGCCTTCTGTACTTTTTCCATTCTCTATTACACTTTGTTTTTGCCTCCTTACACCGTCGGGTAAACCAGGGGCTCGTTCTGGTCTTCCCATTGTTTCTGTTGCCCTTGGGAATAATCCTTTCCACTGCCTCCTTGCATTTTGTTGTTGCATATTCCATCATTTCATTTACTGGCTTTCCTGTCAGTTCTCTGTCCCACGGAACCTCCTGCAGGAAGTTCCTCAACCCTATGTAGTCCCCTCTTTTATAGTCAGGCTTTTCCCATTCAACTCCTGTTACTCTCTCCACTTGCAACTCTACTATGTATTCAAAGCACAGAACCACTTGGTCACTAGCTCCTAAGGGACTCTCATATGTGATGTCCTCAATGTCTGAACTGCCCAGGGTGAACACAAGGTCTAATCTGGCTGGTTCATCCTCCCCTCTCACTCTGGTAGTGTCCTTAACATGTTGGTGCATGAGGTTTTCCAGCACCACATCCAACATCTTGGCTCTCCATATTTCGGGACCCCCATGTGGCTCCAGGTTTTCCCAGTCAATCTCCCTGTGGTTGAAATCCCCCATAACGAGCAACTTTGCTCTGCTGGAGTGAGCTCTTCTTGCCACCTCAGCAAGTGTGTCCACCATTGCTCTGTTGCTCTCTTCATATTCCTCTCTTGGCCTTCTGCAGTTCTGTGGTGGATTATACATCACTGCAATGACCACCTTGTGCTCCCCAGACTGTAGTCTGGGGAGGACAAGGTGGTCATTGGAGAACTATGTAGTCTCTTTCTCCCGTCTCGTCTATGCCTCCCATTTTCTCGAATTTCCATCTGTTTTTTTACGAGCAGAGCAACCCCTCCTCCCCCTCTGCCCCTTCTATCTTTCCTCATGATCTGGTATCCTGGTGGGAAGATTGCATCTGTTATTGTCTCCGTGAGTTTTGTTTCTGTAACTGCTATGATGTCTGGGGACTTCTCATTGATTCTTTCTTGCCATTCATCATGTTTATTCGTTAATCCATCCGCATTAGTGTACCAAACCTTCAACTTCTGTTCTAATACTGTAACTGTGGTGCAGGGGGTGGGAACAGAGGGATCGGTGTGTGATGGTTGGTTTGGATTGTTCAGTTGCCTTGGGGGTGTCGTGGCTGGAGTCCTTCTGCAGGTGTTTCTGGGGGGTGTGTTTGTCCTTCCACTTGTTTCTGGGTTATTCTGCTCTCCTTTTTCATTTCCTCCCATTCCTCCTTTCGTTTTTGCACTCTCTCTTTCAGTATCATCCTTTCCTCCTGTGTTCTGTCTCGATCGAGGTAGACACTCATGATCTCCTGCTTGCCTCTCAGCCGTGCTTTCTCCTGCAGGATCATGGTTCGGGTTGATTCTGCCTTGAAAATTACTTTGAGAGGCCGATTCCTTTTCTTTGTGAACCACCCGATTCTCCAAAAATTTGCCACCTGGGTCATGTCTCCCTCGCCTATCACCTTCATGATACCTTCAATCGCTTTTTTCTCCTCCTGCTTTCTTTCATCATAAGTTTCCCCTTTAGCTTCGTCTAGCCCATAGACAAAAACTGATCTCTCCCTTTCCACCTCCCACTGTGACTCCCATTGCATCCTCTGAGGTGTTTTAGTTCCTTCCTGTGGAGTGTTTCTTCCTTCAGTCCCTTCCCTAGCTATGGCCCCTATGCTCATTGGTTTCTCCTTCCTGCTCACCTGTTCCTGGCCCCCACAAGTGTCTGGTAAGGTCTCTGCACATGTCCTAGTTCCTTCAATGTCCTCCAACCTCTCATTCTGTCCAAGTGTGCTCCCTGTCTTTGTTTTGGCCCCATGTGGGTTTGACAGGACCTCTGCATACAGTTTAGCTTCCACGCTCCCTTCAGACCCGTTGTCTGTGTCTGATGTAGCCATTGCTGATGCTACTTCTGTAATATCTTTGTCTCTATGCTGTTTCAGATGTCTCAGCTCCTCTTCTAATCTCTGTATCTTGGTTTCTGCTACTGTGGCATGTTGCTTCCACCTTCTGCATTCTGCTGCTAACCTCTCCTCCATCTTCCTTGCAAGCTCATCTAGCCTCCTTCCCCAGTCTTCCTGTTTACTCACCTATTTGTGGTTGCAGGGGTCGAGTCATAGCTCCTGGCCCCACCTCTTCGCTGATTGCTACTACGTCCTCTCTCTCCCTGCCCCATGAGTTTTATCATACCTCGCCTTAAAACTATGTATGGTTCCCGCCTCCACTACGTCACTTTCTAGGCTATTCCATGGCCTGACTACTCAATGACTGAAGAAATACTTCCTAACATCCCTTTGATTCATCTGAGTCTTCAACTTCCAATTGTGACCTCTTGATAAGTAATACTTGCGCTGGCAGCGGTGCGGTGACAAATTGCCAGATGCTGATGATGTAGTCGTCGTACATAGGCCTTAAATCACTACTTTGGAGATCCTTCACATGTGATGTTTATAACCATATATGCTCATACATCCCGCGTTCCTCATGCGATTTCACTTTTCACTTATGATAGTATACACTTCACATTATATACACTTCACATTATATACACTTCACTTTATATGTATAATGGCACACAAATTGTTGTGACGTCACTGCCTCAGCAGGCCTACTACTGCCACCTTCCCTTGTATATTTTATTTTTCCTTTCTCCTTTTGCTTATTAACTTTTTCACTCTCACTGTATGGTGCGCCACGTTCCACTTGTTAACCAAACGCTGGTAATTCTTGAACACCCATGTGTGTGTGTGTGTGTGTGTGTGTGTGTGTACTCACATAATTCACCTAAGTGTGGTTGCAGGGGTCGATACTCAGCTCCTGGCCCCGCCTCTTCACCGACCGCTACTAGGTCCTCTCTCCCCCTGCTCCATGAGCTTCATCATGCCTCGTCTTAAAACTATGTATAGTTCCTGCCTCCACTACATCTCTTGCCAGACTGTTCCACTTCCTAACTACTCTATGACTAAAGAAATACTTCCTAACATCCCTTTGACTCATCTGAGTCTTCAGCTTCCAACTGTGGCCCCTTGTTTCTGTGTCCCATCTCTGGAACATCCTGTCTCTGTCCACCTTGTTTATTCCACACAGTATTTTGTATGTTGTTATCATGTCTCCCCTGACCCTCCTGTCCTCCAGTGTTGTCAGACCGATTTCCCTTAACCTTCCTTCATAGGACATTCCCCTTAGCTCTGGAACTAACCTTGTTGCAAACCTTTGCACTTTCTCTAATTTCTTGACGTGTTTGACCAGGTGTGGGTTCCAAACTGGTGCTGCGTACTCCAGTATGGGCCTGACATACACAGTGTATAAAGTCTTGAATGATTCCTTACTGAGGTACCGGAATGCTATTCTCAGGTTTGCCAAGCGCCAATATGCCGCAGCAGTTATCTGGTTAATGTGTGCTTCTGGCGATGTACTCGGTATTATACTCACTCCTAGGTCTTTCTCCTTGAGTGAGGTTTGCAGCCTTTGGCCTCCTAGCCTATACTCTGTCTGCAGTCTTCTTTGCCCTCCTCCAGTCTTCATGACTTTGCATTTGGCGGGGTTAAATTCTAGGAGCCAGTTTCTCGACCACGCATCCAGCCTGTCCAGGTCTCTTTGTAGACATGTCTGGTCCACGTCTGATTTAATTCTCCTCATTAATTTCACATCATCTGCAAACAGGGACACTTCTGAGTCTATCCCTTCCGTCATGCCGTTCACATATACCAAGAATAGCGCTGGTCCCAGGACTGACCCCTGTGGGACCCCACTCATCACCGGCGCCCACTGTGATACCTCATCACGGACCATGACTCGCTGTTGCCTCCCTGTAAGGTATTCTCTGATCCATTGCCATGCCCTTCCTGTTATACATGCCTGTTCCTCTAGCTTCTGTACTAATCGCTTGTGAGGAACTGTGTCGAAGGCTTTCTTGCAGTCCAAGAAAATGCAATCAACCCACCTCTCCCTCTCATTTCTTACTTCAGTTACCTTGTCATGAAACTCTAGTAGGTTTGTGACACAGGATTTGCCTTCCATGAATCCGTGCTGGCTGTCGTTTATAATCTTGTTCCGCTCCAGGTGCTCCACCACTCTCCTCCTGATAATCTTTTCCAAGACATTGCATACTATACATGTCAGTGACACTGGTCTATAATTTAGTGCTTCATTTATGTCTCCCTTCTTAAAGATGGGGACTACATTTGCCTTCTTCCATACTTCAGGTAGTTGCCCACTTTCAATGGAAGTGTTGAAAATTTTGGTTAGAGGCACATGTAGTGTCCCTGCTCCCTAACTAAGAACCCACAGAGAGATGTTGTCCATTCCCACCGCCTCTGAGGTATCAAGGTCACTTAGGAGCTTCTCCACCTCCTCCTCAGTTGTGTGTAATTCATCCAACACTTGTTGGTATATCCCTTGTTGATGTACCCCACTGTTTTGTCTTCCTGTTGTCCCTTCAGCCTCCACTGTAAATACTTCCTGAAATCTCATGTTGAGCTCCTCACATACCTCCTGGTCATTTCTTGTGAGCTCCCCACCTTCTTTCCTCAGCCTGGTCCTTGACTGTTGTCATCCTCCTGATGTGGCTGTAGAGTAGTTTTGGGTCAGACTTAACTTTCGATACTATGTCATTTTCTTACTGCCACTGCACCTCCCACCTTATCTGTGCATACTCGTTTCTGGCTCGTCGACTAATCTCTCTATTTTCCTGAGTCCATTGCCTTCTGTACTTTTTCCATTCTCTAGAGTACTTAGTTTTTGCCTCCCTACACCTTGGGGTAAACCAGGGGCTCGTTCTGTCCTTCCCATTATTTCTGTTACCCTTGGGAACAAACCTTTCTTCTGCCTCCTTGCATTTTGTTGTTACAAAGTCCAACATTTCGTTTACTGATTTTCCTACCAACTCCTGTTCCCACTGAACCTTCTGCAGGAAGGTCCTCATTCCTGTGTAGTCCCCCCTTTTATAGTTTAGCTTTTCCCTTTCTATTCCTGTTACCCTCTCCAGTTTTAGCTCCACGATGTATTCAAAGCTCATAACTATGTGGTCACTAGCTCCAAGGGGCCTTGCATATGTGATGTGCTCAATGTCTGAGCTACTCAGGGTGAACATGAGGTCCAGTCTTGCTGGTTCATCCTCCCCTCTCTCTCTGGTAGTATCCCTAACATGTTGGTGCATGAGATTTGCCAGCATCACATCCATCATCTTGGCTCTCCATGTTTTGGGACCCTCATGTGGCTCCAGGTTTTTCCAATCAATCTCCCTGTGATTGAAGTTGCCCACGACCAGTAACTTTGCTCTGCTCGAGTGAGCCCTTCTTCTTGCCACCTCAGCTAGTGTGTCCACCATTGCTCTGTTGCACTCATCATATTCGTCTCTTGGCCTCCTGCAGTTCTGTGGTGGGTTATACATAACTGCAATAACTACCTTGTGTTCCCCTGACTGAACTGTACCTACTATGTAATCCCTTTCTCCAATCTTGTCCATACCTTCCATTTCTTGATAACCTCACCATTTTTTTATTAGTAGTGCAGCCCCTCCTCCCCCCCTGCTCCTTCTATCCTTCCTCAGGATCTGATATCTGGGTGGGAAGATTGCATCTGTTATTATCCCAGTGAGTTTTGTTTCTGTAACTGTTACGATGTCTGGGGACAACTCCTTGATTCTTTCGTGCCACTCCTCACATTTATTCATTATTCCATCTGCATTCATCTAACAAACCTTCAACTTCTTTTCAATAACTGTGGTCTGGGGAGAGAGGTGGGTTAGGGGGAACAGGTGCCCTGGCAGGGGCCTATAGGGGGTTGGTGTGGGGGTGGGGTCTGTGATGTGGGGTGTGTGGCAGAGGGCCTATTTCAATAACTGTGGTCTGGGGAGAGAGGTGGGTTAGGGGGAACAGGTGCCCTGGCAGGGGCCTATAGGGGGTTGGTGTGGGGGTGGGGTCTGTGGTGTGGGGTGTGTGGCAGAGGGCCTATGGGGGGTTTCAGTGGGGGTGGGGGTGAGGGGGATGGGGGAGAGGGCCTATGGGGGGTTACAGTGGGGGAGGGGATTGTGGTGAGGGGGATGGGGATAGAGGGTACAGTGTGTGGGTTGCTGTGGGTTACTGTGAGGGTGGGGTTTGTGGTGAGGAAGGATGAAGGAGTGGGTACATTGTGTGGGTTACTGTGGGTTTCTGTGGGAGTGGAGTTTGAGCTGAGGAGGATAGGGGCAGAGGGTACAGTGAGTGGGTTTTGGGTTAGGTCATTTGATTGCTTTGGGATTGCCATGGTTATGTTCCTGCTGTGGGTGGAGGTTGCGTTTGTTCTTCCACGTGGGCCTGATTTCTCCTGCTCTCCACTTTCTTTGCCTCCCATTCCTCCTTGCGATGTTGTACCCTCTCTTTCAGTGTCATCCTTTCTTCTTGTGTTGTCTCGGTCGAGGTACACTAGAACGCCTGATTGTCCCTTAGACGCACTTTCTCCTGCAGGATCCGGTTTCGAACTGACTCTGCCTTGAAAATCACTTTGATTGGATGATTTTTTCCCCTCGCAAACCACCCAATTCTCCGAAAATTTGTCAGCTGGGTCATGTCGTCCTCTCCTGTTGCTTTCATGATGTTTTCAATTGTTTTTTCTCCCCTGTTTCCTTGCCTGGTAAGTTTCCCCATCTACTTCTTGGAGCCCATAAACAAAAATGGCCCTCCCCTTTCATCCTCTCACTGTGCTTCCCTGAGCATCCTCTGATTCAAATTAGTTCCTGCCATTGACGCATTGCTTCTTACTGTCTCTTCCCTATCCGGTGTCCCTCTGCTTATCTGTTCCTGGACATGGCAGTTGTCTGTTAGAGCCTCTGTGTATAGCTTAGCTCCTTCACTGACTTTAGTCCTCTCATTAGTTCTTGCTGTTCTCCCTGCCTTTTCCCAGCCCCCCTTGGGTCCGATGGAGTCATTGCTTACAGTATGTGCGCGCACGCGCGCGCGCGTGTGTGTGTGTGTGTGTGTGTGCATATGTGTGTGTGTGTGCATATGTGTGTGTGTGTGCATATGTGTGTGTGTGTGCATATGTGTGTGTGTGTGCATATGTGTGTGTGTGCATGTATGTACTCACCTATATGTACTCACCTATATGTGGTTGCAGGGGTCGAGTCATAGCTCCTGGCCCCGCCTCTTCACTGGTCGATACTAATTCACTCTCTCCCTGCTCCATGATATTTGTCATACCTCTTCTGCTGAAAGCAATACAGTGGGCGCACACCCTCCCAAAGCTGTCAGGTTAGATTTCCCTGACAACACTGATCAAGAGACCAAGTTTAACTGGTTTTTCGAAGCTAGTGTAAACAATCATGAGAAAACGATCAAGTTTGTCCGCGATGAGGATAACTACGTCTTTGTGCCTAATGATTCAGCATTTATAGACAAACTTCTCACTCACGAATATGCCAACATCAAACTCCGAGCTGCCCCACCAAGGGCACCTAAAGTGCTTATTGTCATCTACAACGTCAACAAGCACTTGAATCCTCAATATCTGGCGTCAGAGCAAGTTGCAAGCCCTCGTCGACTTTCCAACGGTCTGATATTAGCTGAGTGGACTGGCCAGGGGACTCTGCCACGCTATATTCACTCCCGTGCAGCCCTCAACAGACGCTATTACATTGCATTGTACAGACCTCCTCAACGTCGATGTTATAAGTGTCAACGCTGGGGCCACATTGCTAGGAACTGCCCAGCTAAGTCACACTGGTGTGCAGTGTGTGCCAATGCTCATCCTTCTGAACGGTGTTATGCTATGATCAAACAGCAACAGACTGTTGCTAAACAATGTATCAATTGTAAGACCTCAGGAGTCACAGCAGCTCATACTGACTGCAGTGTGAGGGCTGATCGCATCGCAGCCAACCGCACTTCACCCTGTACCCCTCATAATGGCCCCCCAGGACTACCAGGTACCTCGAGTCTGAATACTGGCTCATGCCTGCCCTCAGACAATGGGGTTGAGCACCTCACCTGGGGAGCACGTCAACAGACCTCCATCACGTCGGCTGTCAATACCAGCCTAGCTGAGTCAGCTGACAGTCAGCCAAATAGCTCAGCTGACTGGGACTTCACGTCTCCAGATGTTCCAAGTCTTGCTCCTGTGGTATACAACCTGATGTCGCGCATAAAAGTACTGGAAACACAACAATTTCTCCTGAAACAACAACTTGAACAACACAAGGAAAGATGTGTAGAGTGTACCAATAACAAGATTGTCACAATTTGTGAAAGCAAGTGTAAGGCTGCTGAACAAGGAGGCGGTGGTGTTCTTAATTACAGTAATGACGAATATAATACTTGTGTTGATAACTGTAGTGAGCATCATAACGAAGGCTATGGTGTCAATGATGTTAGTAATAGTGATGACCGTAATATAAGTGGTGGTGAAGAGTGTGATGAGGGCAATGGTGTCTATAATGTTAGTAATAGTGATGAGCGTAATTTAAGTGGTGGTGAAGAGTGTGATGAGAGCGGTGGTGTCTATAATGTTAGTAATAGTGATGAGCATAATATATTGGTGGTGCAGAGTGTGATGAGGTTAGTCACATAGACATTAATGTTGAATACAATACTGTTGATAAATGTAATGAACACAATGTTGGTAGTGGCGCTGGTGATGACAGTTGTAGTGTTGCGTGTAATGTTAGTGGAGGAGGGAATGTGAGTGGTGGTGTCACCTATACATTCACACATAAACAGCGTCTTGCTCTGGGTTTACTAAGACTCCCACAAGGCCTTACAACTGGAGGTGCACTTATCCAACTCATGGACAAGGGTAGCACTGTTGACATTGATAAGGTCTGCTATTTATATGAACAATTTTTTCATTATGCTGAGAAACTCAAGATGATCCCAGGACTACTATACTGGATCAAAACTCGTATAAACTTTCTATATTAAGCTGGAACATTGCATCACTTAGAAAAAGACTTCCTGAACTTCATAAAGTAACCACCGAACCCATTGATATTGTGTGTCTACAAGAGTGCAGAGTCCCTGAAAAATCCCAACCCCCTAAATTACCATCATTTGTTGCATATAACCTCAAATCTACTAACTCTTGTGTTCTATATATTAAAAAATCTCTTCCCCATCAACTTCTTGCACATAAGAAAACAGAGGGCTACAGTATCACGGTGTTAGGATTTATATTGGGAACTCTGCTCTCAACATATTTAACTTGTACGCTCCTGCTGATAAGTTTAATTACTTGGAGCTCCCAACTTGTGCTCATTCTGAGCCTACTCTTATTATTGGCGATTACAATGCGAGACACAAAAGCATTGGAAACTCACAGTTTGGTAATCGTAATGGCAATCAACTGTTGTCACTCTTAAACAGTCATGATAATGTCCAAATTGTAGGTGACCTTGAACCCACACATATCTATGGAGGCGTCCTTGATCTGTGCCTGGGCTTCAACATTACTTCTGCCAGCTGTGAGTCTTCCATTGTAACAGATATAGCGTCTGATCATTTCCCTAGGCTAACCTCTCTAGATATTGGTAATACTATCCTTCCTGGTGGGATATTCAAACGGAAACGTTTTAATGTTCCCACAGATCAGCATGATGACTTTGTTGCACATGTGACTGACTGGTATAATTCCTATGAGTGTTCCTCTGTAGAGACCTTTAACAATGATCTTGTGAGCAGTATTCAGAACTACTTAGAGCCGCCACTGCAACCTCTTGGTACTCTAAACCCAACAAACTTCCATAATAATCATACCTCCTTCAAAAACCATACTTATTACAATGATTCTAAACTTCGTACACTGAAACGTACTGCTCGCAGACTAGGCCTAGCCTATAGAAAACATCGTACCCCTGGAATGCTGAGGCTCTTCCAAACTGCCCTTGCTGCTGCCAGAGAGCGTATGACAGAGCTGCGGCAAACCGACTGGGAAAAATTTGTCAACGGTCTTAATGCTCACACCCCACTTAGCCGGGCATGGAGGGACATAAATAGAATTAAGGGTAACCGAACTGGGCAGATCGCGCACCCTCATCCCTTGCATAGGGCGAATGAGTTAGTCAGTGCTTGGGCTGCTACATCTAGCTATAACAATCTTCCCAGTACCACACAGGCAAAATTAAATGACAAATATGATGCAAGGGAGAGACTTGTTTGCTTTATGCTCAGCAAGGCAGATGATTGCAACATTCCTTTCACTAATTATGAACTTGATGCAGCGCTAACTAAGGGCAACTCCACGTCGCCTGGTGAGGATGGTATTACAACATACTCAGATTGCTATGTCGAGTACCAGGTAATCCATTACTTGAATTATATAACATGAGCTATGTAACTGGGGAGCTCCCTCAATCTTGGACCAACAGCCTCATCATTCCAATTCCTAAGCCCAATCAACAAAATGCATTTCGCCCAATATCTCTTACTAGCTGCTTGTGTAAAACATTTGAGAGAATGATTCTTAATCGTCTCATGTACAGAATCAAACAATTTTTGTCTCCCCGGTTACATGGTTTCATGCATGGAAGGAGGGTGCATCATTGCATAGCCACCTTTCTCACCCTGCACACTGACAGCTCCTACACTACCTTCCTTGACCTTAAATCCGCTTTCGATGTAGCCAACCGACATGTAATAATTAGTGAACTTGCCAGAATGGATGTTGGAGGATGGCTTCTCCGCTGGATTAAAGGCTACCTGTCCAACAGAAAATCGTCTGTGTTGTTCCAGGGACATAGAAGTGTAACTAAAGACTTTGAATTAGGAACCCCACAGGGAGGTGTGCTCAGTCCCACACTGTTCAATATTCTAATTAATGCATTACTTAATGCTATGCCTAGTCAGCCCCATAATTATGTGATTAGTTTTGCTGATGATATAATGATTCACACCACCGGATTCTCCAACACCCAAAACATTCTTAATCATGTACTAGCCTCGTGTCAGGACCTGGGGTTGATAATCTCTACTGATAAAACAAAGATACTCAATAGGCGTCCTCCTCGACAGAGAGGCACAGTTCGTCAGATCCAATTGCATGATGGGTCTCTTCTAGAATATGTAAGCAGATACAGGTATCTAGGCTTTGAGGTTCCACTACTTGGACCTGTTGTAACAAGACTTTGTCGCCAATACAAAGAACGACTAAGAGCACTTAGAGTTGTGGCAGGGCTTCACCCCAGGTATGGTGCTAATGTTAAAATTGTGAAAATGATGTATCTTGCTTATATTAGATCATTGGTTGATTATGCTGCGCCACTACTTGCTCTTGTGTCTGACTGGAAGCTTGGAGGGCTGGAAAAACTGCAGAACAAAGCAATGAGGATCATCCTAGGATGCCCTCGTACTGCCAAAATTTTAAATATGCAAAAAGAACTTGATATTCCAAGCATCAGAGATCGTGTTACTGAAAGAAATATCCTAATTGGGGTTAATATGCTCAGGCAAGCTCATTCAAACCCCTGCACAGAAGCCCTCCAAACTTTCCTCAGCACTGGTGAACACTCCTCCAGATGGATCGAAAAGACTGGAACTGACCTCCGCATGAATCAGATACATGATCTATGTCAAGTAAGGCAACAGCGGCACTTCTCCGCTCCATGGAATATTACCCCATTCCAAACTACCATTCCTCCATTTCCCCCCAAACTACTTCTTAAATCACAACCAAAACTTCGCCTTGAAGCCAAACATGAGGCCTTAAGCTGTATTGATAACTTAGTCACACAGCACACACTCTCGCAAATTATTTACGTTGATGGTTCTGTTCACCAATCCACTGGTGCAGCTGGTAGTGCTGCTGTTGTCGTACAGAGTGATGGCTCTCTTAAAGAAATTGGAGCACGCATCAATAATTGGGCCTCTACCCTTCAGACAGAACTGTTTGCCATACTCCTTGCACTGAAATGCATCTATGTATCAAAGATTGACAGTTTAATTGTAACTGATTCTCTGTCATCCATAAATGCTCTCAACTCATTAAGCATAAATTGTGGCATGCTTGTGTCAGAAGCCAGACACAGGTATGGTAGGATTGTGGACAGTGGAGTCAGAGTGCACATGCTGTGGATTCCATCTCACATTGGTCTTCAGATGCATGATAGAACTGATAAATTGGCTAAGCTGTATGCTTTCAAAGAGGGAGTAGATTACAATCTTGGCTTGTCAGGTAGTAGTTTGAGAACAATAATACGAAAAGAACTTCAGCTGAATTTTATGGACTTAAGGCTCAGGGAGATTGACACCAGTGAGTCCATCTATCATCATTCTATCATGCAGGAGGAGCCACATGTCTATGGTGCATCCAACAAAATAAGCAGACTCTTGGATTTCACTACCGCCCGGCTCCGGCTGGGTTACAAGTATCTTTGGCAGGTTAAATCACCA
>NC_091294.1:19353789-19443789 GCF_038502225.1 Cherax quadricarinatus
TTTGGAGCCCGGTCCCTGGACCCATTGTGTACCTCTGTAATCTGTAAATACCTTTGTAACTTGTCATGATTGTGACTAGACCTACCTGGAGTTCATTACCTTTGTAAATTGTGAGTTCATTACCTTTGTAAATTGTGAATTCATTACCTCTGTAACTTGCTCAGCTATCAAAACTTTGAGGCCCAGTCCCTGGACCCATTATGTACCTCTGTAATCTTTTGACTACCGCCCACAGGATGGGTATGGGGTGCATAATAAACATATTAAACTAACTAACTCTTCTTAAAGCTATTTATGGAACTTGCTTCCACTACTTCACTCTCCAGATTATTCCAGTTCCTGACAACTCTAAGACTAAAGAAATACTTCCTAACATCCCTATGACTCATCTGGGTTTTCAGTTTCCAACTGTGTCCCCTTGTTTCTGTATCCCATCTCTGAAACATTTGATCCTTGTCCACCTTGTCAATGCCTCTTAGTATTTTATACGTTGTTATCATGTCCCCTCTATCCCTCCTATCCTCTAGTGTCATCAGGTTGAGTTCCCTTAACCTCTCCTCATAAGACATACCCCTCAGTTCCGGGACTAATCGTGTTGCACTTTCTCCAATTTCTTGACGTGTTTGACTAAGTGAGGGTTCCATACTGGCGCTGCATATTCCAGTATAGGCCTTACACTGTGTACAATGTCGTGAATGACTCCTTACTCAGATGTCTAAACGCCAATCTCAGGTTCGCCAATCTCCCATATGCTGCAGCAGTTATTTGATTGATGTGTGCCTCAGGGGACATGTTCGTTATAATACTTACCCCAAGATCCTTTTCTTTAACTAACGTTTGCAGCTGTTGGTTTCCTAACCTGTACTCCGTCTGCGGTCTTCTGTGTCCTTCCCCAATCTTCATGACCTTACACTTACTGGGGTTAAACTCCAGGAGCCATTTGTCGGACCATACTTGTAGTGTGTCCAGATCCCCTTGTAATCTTAACTGATCCTCGCCCACTTGTATTCTCCTCATCAGTTTCACATCATCAGCGAACAGTGGCACTTCTGAATCTATTCCTTCCACCATGTCATTCACGTATACAAGAAACAGCACCAGGCCTAGGACTGAACCTTGTGGAACCCCACTCGACACATTCGCCCACTCCAACACTTCAGCACGTACCAACACACGTTGTTTCCTTCCTGTCAGGTATTCCCTGATCCATTGCAGTACTTTCCCCGTTATTCCTGCCTTCTCCTCTAATTTTTGCACCAGTCTCTTGTGTGGTACTGTGTCAAAAGCCTTCTTGCAATCTAAAAAGATGCAATCTACCCATCCCTCTCTCTCCTGTCTTACTTCTGTTACCTTATCGAAGAACTCAAGTAAATTTGTGACACAGGATTTCCCATCTCTGAAGCCGTGCTGACTGTCATGTATGAGCCCAATCTTTTCAATGTGTTCCACTACTTTTCTCCTGATAATCTTTTCCATGACTTTACATACTATACAAGTCAGTGACACTGGTCTGTAGTTTAATGCTGCCTGTCTGTCCCCTTTCTTAAAAATTGGAACTACATGTGCTGTCTTTCACGCCTCAGGCAACTGCCCTGTTTCGATAGATTTACTGAAGATTGCTGCTAATGGCACACACAGTTCCTCTGCTCCCTCTCTCAGTATCCATGGAGATATGTTATCTGGCCCCACCGCTTTTGAGGTATCAAGTTTGTCTAGCAGTTTCTTCACCTCTACCTTGGTTATGTGCATTGTGTCCAGTGCCTGCTGGTGCACCATACCTCCACAGTTTGCTGGAAGCATTCCTGACTCTACTGTGAATACTTCTCTAAATCTTTTGTTTAGTTCATCACATACTACTTGGTCACTCTTCGTCAGCTCCCCTCCTTCTTTCCTCAGCCTGATTACCTGGTCCTTGACTGTTGTTTTTCTCCTAATGTGACTGTATAACAACTTTGGTTCAGATTTGGCTTTTGATGCTATGTCGTTCTCGTATTGCCTCTGGGCCTCTCTCCTTATCCTTGCATATTCGTTTCTGGTTCTTCTGCTCAGCTCCTTGTTTTCTTGAGTCATTTGCCTTCTATACCTTTTCCATGCTCTAGCACACTTGGATTTGGCCTCTTTACACCTCCAATTAAACCATGGGCTCACTCTGGTCTTACCATTTTTTTCTGTTGCCCTTTGGTATGAACCTTTCCTCTGCCTCCATCATTTCATTTACTGTCTTTCCATCTAGTTCTCTTTCCCACTGCACTTCATGCAGAAAACTTCTCATTCCTATGTAGTCCCCTTTTTTGAAGTTTGGTTTCTCTCTTTGCTCTCGTGCTGCTGCATTCTCCACTGTTAACTCAAGATATTCAAAACTCAGGACATCATGATCACTAGCGCCAAGGGGTCTTTCGTGGGTGATATCCCTTATGTCTGAACTATTCAAGGTGAATATGAGATCCAGCCTTGCTGCAACATCCTCTCCTCTCTCTCTGGTTGTATCCCTAACATGTTGATGCATGAAATTCTCCAATACAGTCTCCAACATCTTAGCCCTCCATGTTTCTGGTCCCCCATGTGGCTCTAGGTTTTCCCAGTCAATCTCTTTATGATTGAAATCCCCCATTATAAGCAATTTTGTCCTACCCATATGAGCCCTCCTGGCCACTTCAGCTAGTGTATCCACCATTGCCCTATTGCGCACATCATACTCTTCTCTTGTTCTCCTGCTGTTAAGTGGTGGGTTATACATCACTGCTATCATCACCTTTGGACCACCAGTCTGAAGTGTTCCTACAATGAAGTCGTCTGTTTCCCTTCTTTCCATTCCTCCCATCTCCTCAAAACTCCACTGGTTTTTTATGAAGAATGCTACTCCTCCCCCTCCTCTGTTCTCTCTGTCTTTCCTCATAATCTGATATCCAGGTGAAAAAATTGCATCTGTTATCATCCCTGTAAGTTTTGTCTCTGTTAGTGCTATGATGTCAGGTGATGCATCTATGATGCATTCTTGCCACTCTTCACTCTTATTTGTTATTCCATCTGCATTGGTGTACCATACCTTTAGCTTTCTTTCCATTACTGTATTTTGGGAGATGGAAGAGGAAGGTACAGGCTGGGAGGGTGGGAGGCAGGGCACAGTATTATGGGAGGCTGCTGTGATTGTGAAATTAGTGCTTGGGGGGGGTGGTGGCTATGGAGTGAGGTTCGTTTCTGTTTACTGTTTGGTTGATATGTGGTGGCAGGGGTTGAGAGGTTTCTGTAAGCATTTGTGTTTGATGTTCCCCCAAAGGCTGAGTTTTCCTGTCTGTCATTGCCTGTCCTGTCTCTCTTTCCTTCCACTGGTTCTGTCTTGCTCTCATTTTCAGTCGTTCCCTTTCCTTTCGTGTTCTGTCTCGATTTAGGAACACTTTTTGATAATCTGGAGAGTCCTTTAACAGTGGTTTCTGTTGTAGTATCCTGTTCCTTACCACATCTGTCTTGAATGTCAATCTGATTGGTCGATTTTTTTCTCCTCAAATACCCCCCAAGTCTGTGAAAATTTTCTATTTGAGACATGTCCCTCTCTCCTGTTATTGCAATGATGTTCTTAATCTCTGTTGTCTCCCAATGCTTTCTTTCATCATAGGTCTGCCCTTCAGCCTCCTGAAGCTCATGATTAATTATTGACCTCTCCCTCTCTTCTTCCCATTTCTTTTCCCTCTGTATCTCTGGATCTGATTTAAGCATCTCCTTTGCTGTTTCCCTAATCATCTCCCAGACACCATGATGGACTGATATTATTTCTGCAAAAGACTGCTTAGATCCATCCCCTCCTTCAGTCATCTTGCTCCTTTCAGACCTCATCTTTAGATCCTGCTTCAGCACATCCATTTCTTCCTCCAATCTCTGTATCTTTGCCTCAGCTACTACAGCTCATGATTCCCACTTCTTGCTTTCTGCAGATATTTGCTCTAGCATGTTACTGCAAAGCTCGTTTAACCTTTTCTCCCATTGTTGTTCCATTTTGTTCATGAGCCTTTCTACCCATTCTTCCTTTTCCGACCAGCCATCATCAGTTCCCTTGCCTTTACGTCCTCCCTTTTGAGAGCCTATTTTGTTTTTATCCTGTTGGGATGTTCTAGCTGCTTCAGCTTATTGTAAAAATGTGTGTGTGGTGGGGGATTTATGAGCTAATGTGTTTGGTTAGGTTTGTGTGTGTGTGTGTGTGTGTGTGTGTGTGTGTGTACTCACCTATTTGTACTCACCTATTTGTGGTTGCAGGGGTCGAGTCTTAGCTCCTGCTCCTGCTCCCGCCTCTTCGCTGATTGCTACTAGGTCCTCTCTCTCCCTGCCCCATGAGCTTTATCATACCTCGCCTTAAAACTATGTATGGTTCCCGCCTCCACTACGTCACTTTCTAGGCTATTCCATGGCATGACTACTCTATGACTGAAGAAATACTTCCTAACATCCCTTTGATTCATCTGAGTCTTCAACTTCCAATTGTGACCTCTTGTGTCTGTGTCCCTTCTCTGGAACATCCCGTCTTTGTCCACCTTGTCTATTCCACGCAGTATTTTATATGTCGTTATCATGTCTCCCCTGGCCCTCCTGTCCTCCAGTGTCATCAGGCCGATTTCCCTCAACCTTTCTTCGTAGGACAATCCCTGTAGCTCTGGGACTACTCTTGTTGCAAACCTTTGCACTTTCTCTAATTTCTTGACGTGCTTGACAAGTGTCAAAGTACCCCACTTGGATCCACTTCGAGGACAGCGTGAAACAAGCTTTTATGCCACAAGACGGGCAGAAAGCAGCAACTTCACTCTGGACATCACTCCATCTGAGATCATACATACCCAGGATGACTCGAGTATGGAACACATTCGTACAGCATAATGATGTCAACGAGATAAAGTCAGTTGATCAAATGAAAATGCTGGCCCACAGATGGCTCCAACTTCATCCTGTTCCCTACATGTATGTCTCATAACAATAAAAATGCTTTCAAATGAGCTGATGTAGGTAACAGCTCTTAGCTTGCCAATAAAGTTAGGAATCCTTAACCTGTAAATAGCTTGTCAATAAAGCTAGGGATCCTTAACCTTGTCAAACCATGTGTAAAAAAAAAAAATAAATAAATAAAAGAGGGAGAGAAGTGACAGAGTGGAAGGTAGGAGTGTAAGAGGGAGTGGGAGAGGGAGTGAAGGGTCAAAGTGATTTGTGGTTACAGGAATCGAGACTCAGCTCCTGGCCCCTGTGTACTCACCTAGTTGTACTCACCTAGTTGAGGTTGCAGGGGTCGATTCCAAGCTCCTGGCCCCGCCTCTTTACTGGTCGCTGGTGTGTATGTGTACTCACCTATTTGTGGTTGCAGGGGTCGAGTCTTAGCTCCTGGCCCCTGGTGTGTATGTGTGTGTGTGTATGTTTGGGTGTGGGCATGAGAGTGGATGAGTGTGAATGAGAGTGTGTGTGACAGCGTGAAGGAGTGCGGTGGGTGGTAGTGTGGTAGTCGGTGGGCTAGTGCCTGGTAGTGGGTGAGTGGATTCTGGTGTATGTTTGTAAAGTGACCGTTTACACGGGGTGCCCGCTGTTCATGTATGTGTGTGTACACACACTCAGTCATGTACGCTCACAACCCTTTTGTATGTGTACTGTTCCTGTGGCCTAATAAACTACACCACAGACTCAAATTTGTAGTCCCAGCTCTGTTTCCTAGTAATGCTACCTTCTCCACTTATTGCACTTCCCAGTGAGCACTAGTATAACAGACACACCTGATTACCCACCCTGACTTCTGGATTCAAGTACCAGTTACTGCTGGTTACTATCCTATTCCTTGCTCACTCTGAGAGAGGACCTCCTCACGTTACAGTTGGCGGGACTTAGACCCTACAACTGAACCCCAAACACCACGCTTAGGCAAGTACATACAGCTGGCAGCGTTGAGACTCGTTGTGGCACACTTCTGACTCCTGGTTCCACTTCAATTTCTTCTCTATATTTGTTTTAATCCTATTTAAAGTGCTTCAATCACAGTACTAGATTTGCACTTTATTGTCCACCTTAGGGTCACACCTTATGACTTATGATGGCTGGCACCGATGTCTGGCCACATGAGACGTGGGTTACGACTCAGTGTCGTACCATTTGTCAATACCTAATATGCTTTTATTATCTAATAAACTTATTTTATCTAATGCACTATCGTCTTGCACTACACTGTCAAGGTGTGAACTTTACTGACCAGGTGAACCATTTAAATATCACTTTACTGACCAGTTGGATGCTTTCATTATGGACACAGTTGCTTCGAGAAAACATCAACATCCCAAGAATAATTGCTGGTTATTTTTCCTTTTTTCCCCCCCTCACTTTATGCACTAACTCATCTGTCCTTGACTAGCACTTAACTCTCTGGCTTGGGTCACACTTATTTTTTTTAATTTGCAGTACTGTTGGCTTGTGGCAACACTGCCTACGCCCGGCTCTAGGCCTCCTCTCCCTACTTCTGGCACTGATTTCACTTTCAAAATTATTTATATAAATTGTAGCCCTCGCCTCCCTTTTCTGGTTTAGGTAGTTTGTATTTCACTTCCCGACTTGTTCACTGACCCATAAAACTCTAAATGATCCCTTCAGTATCCTTGGACAGGCCAGAAATAATCTACAGCCCGTGAGCACTGAGTATGCTGTTGCTCCCGCCGACGCCGTGTGTGTGTGTACTCACCTATTTGTGGTTGCAGGGGTCGAGTCTTAGCTCCCGGCCCCGCCTCTTCACTGGTTGCTACTGGGTCCCCTCTCTCCCTGCTCCATGAGCTTTATCAAACCTCGTCTTAAAACTATGTATGATTCCCGTCTCCACTACGTCACTTTCTAGGATATTCCACTTCCTGACAACTCTAGATAAGATAAGATAAGATTTCGTTCGGATTTTTAACCCCGGAGGGTTAGCCACCCAGGATAACCCAAGAAAGTCAGTGCGTCATCGAGGACTGTCTAACTTATTTCCATTGGGGTCCTTAGTCTTGTCCCCCAGGATGCGACCCACACCAGTCGACTAACACCCAGGTACCTATTTGCTGCTAGGTGAACAGGACAACAGGTGTAAGGAAACGTGTCGAAATGTTTCCACCCGCCGGGAATCGAAATACTTCCTAACATCCCTTTGACTCATCTGACTCTTCAACTTCCAATTGTGACCTCTTGTTTCTGTGTCCTCTCCCTGGAACATCCTGTCTTTGTCCACCTTGTCTATTCTGTGCAGTATTTTATATGTCGTTATCATGTCTCCCCTGACCCTCCTGTCCTCCAGTGTCGTCAGGCCGATTTCCCTTAACCTTTCTTCATAGGACATTCCCCTTAGCTCTGGAACTAACCTTGTCGCAAACCTTTGCACTTTCTCTAATTTCTTGATGTGCTTGATCAAGTGTGGGTTCCAAACAGGTGCTGCATACTCCAGTATGGGCCTGACGTACACGGTGTACAGTGTCTTGAACGATTCTTTACTAAGGTATCTCAGGTTTGCCAGGCGCCCATATGCTGCAGCAGTTATCTTGTTTTTGTGTGCTTCCGGAGACGTGCTCGGTGTTATACTCACCCCAAGATCTTTCTCCTTGAGTGAGGTTTGCAGTCTTTGGCCACTTAGCCTATACTCCGTCTGCGGTCTTCTTTGCCCTTCCCCGATCTTCATGACTTTGCATTTGGCGGGGTTAAATTCGAGAAGCCAGTTGCTGGACCAGGTGTCCAGTTTGTCCAGCTCTCCTTGAAGTCCTATGTGAAGAGTGTGTGTGTGTGTGTGTGTGTGTGTGTGTGTGTGTGTGTGTGTGTGTGTGTGTGTGTGTGTGTGTGTGTGTGTGCGTGTGCGTATGTGCTCACCTAGTTGTACTCACCTAGTTGAGGTTGCAGGGGTCGAGTCCAAGCTCCTGGCCCCGCCTCTTCACTAGTCTGTGTGTGTGTGTGTGTGTGTGTGTGTGTGTGTGTGTGTGTGTGTCGTGCCGAATAAGCAAAATTGGTCAGTTTGCAAGAACTCATTTAAAATTAAGTCATCTCTAAAATTTACTCTTATACGTTTATAGATATATTTTTTATTTATTTTAATGTAAAAATTAATAATTTTGTACCTAAAGATCCATAGAAAGCTTAACTAACCTTATTATAACAAACACAATTTAATTTAGCGTAATCCAACTAAATATATTTCAGATAAGTATACAATAATTTAATAATAAACAAACGCAATGAAATATATTTTTTCGTTAGGTTCAGAATGATTTTTGCGAAATTATTGCATACAAATATTTTCGCTTGCCTTATTTGGCAAGAAGAGCGTTGTTATTTAAGCCAAAATCGCAACTTTTTACATATACGGCATGACATGTACTGTGTATATACACACTGAGAGGTGTGTATCTCAGTGTATATACACGGAGAGTTATACATCTCTCAGTGCATATACCCTGAGAGTTTACTTTAATGCATACATTAGGGCGAATTTCAGCCGTAATGAAGCACGGTCACTCAGTAGGTCGCAGATCTAACAAATCCAGACAGAGATCTTCAGACATGAGCATCATTCTTAGAATGTTGGGAAACAATAAAGCCAGTAGATAGAACTGTAATTTAGCCTGACAGACCTCTTCAAGGGGGGCTCCTTGGCGTGGTGAAGAGGCTCTTGGTCTGAGGAATTAGACCTGTCGGTCTCCTTCCTCAGACCGAACCTAATTACCCCCCAATCCCCCGTTCCCTATCACATCCTCCCCATCCTTCCCTTTTTCCTTTCCTCCTCCTCCTCCCCACTCCTCCCTTTTGCCCTTCCTTTTTGGCCTTTGTTTTTTTTTTTTTTTTTTCCCACAGGCACACTAGTTCCTAGGTAGGGGAAAGGGTACCGGGTTCCATCCCATTCCGTTGAGGTTCTTGGCGGTGGCGTAGTTTGCCGTGGAATCTGGATTGCCTGGGGATGTCCCGATCCCTCTCCGGTATCCTGGAGGGTGGCTTTGGGTGTCTCTTGGGCGACGGGTGTATCTCTGGAAGCCACCTTTCGGATTCCGCGGGTGGTGGCCGAAGGAGGTATGCTTTGTGGCGGATTTCCGGCCGCCCTCTCTTTTGTCCACCGAGGTAGCTCGGCAGATGTGAGGTTGCTATCCCGGATTGCCAGTTTACTGGCATGATGGGTAGGGTATGGCACGGGTTCCATGCTGCATCTGCGCTACTTGCGGTGCTGAGGCCCTCTTGGGCGAGGAGGGAGATTTCTGGCCCTTTCATTCCTCCTAGGAACTATCCCTCCCCTGTCCCCCCTTTTTTTATTCTTTTTTTTATTTTTATTTTCTTTTCTTCTTTCTTTTTTTTCTTAAAAACAAGAAGAAAGAAGTAACCTAACCATGGCAGCCCTAGTCCATGAACCTGCTACCCCCGGGCCCCTTCTTGATATCGCACCCCGTTCTGACCCCACCTCGTCTTTGGACCACTCTTCGGACACTCCTCATGCCTCTGTACCTCTTGCCGGTGCTGTTTCCTCACCCCCTTCAGGTACTGAGGGCTTGACTGACTCCTTCGATTTATCTGACCTTCGCTCTCCTCTGACTATGCTTCTGGCCTCTCCCTCTATGGTGCAGCAATTTTCGAATTGCCGACCCATTCCACGTCGGACCAACTCTGGTCCCACGCCTAAATGCCAACGACAATTACCTGCTGATGATACTTCTCCACCTTCTCGTTCTTCCCAGAAAAAAATCGACACGTCCTTCACTACCTTTCCACACTCAGTTTCAGACTGCACAATGGACTAAATTCTTCACTTTACAACCGACTTCCTCTACTGCCTATCTTACTGACCACAGTATTGGCAAGGCACTCCTATGCCATGTTGGTAAAGATATTTCTTTTCATGCTCTTAAGAGCGGTATGCGCATCATCACCATACAGAATGCTACCCACGCTCATGAGCTTTCTCGTCTTTCCCATATCGATACTGTTCCTGTCACTATTGAAAAACATCATTCCCTCAATTCTTGTAGTGGTACCGTCATTCTGCCCCATACCATAGTTCAACAAAATTTCCAGACATGTGGCACTGACATTCTTGAGCAGCTGGAACTCCAAGATCTCCCAATCCTCAAGGTAGACACTTACGTTCTTCCTGCCCGCGGGCGGAGACGATACCCTAGCAATGTGGCTCGTTTAACTTTTGACAGTCATGAACTCCCATCCTCAGTTTATGTAGCAGGACATTGGTTACAAGTTCGAAAGGTGATCCCTACACCACAACAGTGTAGAAATTGCTGGCAATTTGGCCATCCAGCGAAATATTGCAGATCTATTGTCGAATGCCCAGTCTGTGGTGCCAATGACCATTCTAATACGTCTTGCAATCGACCTCCCTCTTGCCTCAATTGTCATGAGGCTCACCCTTCGGACTCTCGCCGTTGTCAAGTCTACTTAAACGAGCGGGAAATCCGTTACCTCAAAGAGGCAGAAGGTCTCCCTTATGCCATGGCAGTTTCTCATCTCTGCCTCCAAGGGAGACTACCTCGTGTTTCTTATTCCCGTGTTTCAAAACGTCCCCCCACTTCTGGTATCCGATCTTCTGCACCCACCTCTGTGGTTACCTCTCCCATAGTCACTCCTGTATCAAATTCTTTTGCTGTCCTCGGCTCAGACGTCCCTACTTCAACGCCTCAGTCTGATCTCACTTCGTGTTCACTCTCACAAGCCTCAGTAGCGACGAGATCTCGTATGACACCTCCTCCCAATCGTCCCTCTACTTCTCAAAAGTCAAAAAAAGGTCCGTTAACACCTCCTACCCATCTTCCACCTCTTCATTTTACCTTCCCTGTCTCTGTACCTGGTTCTCCCCCTCTCACTGACTCTGTTACAAGTGTAGAGGTTCACCCTCCTCCTCGTACTGTACCTTCCTCCCCTGTTCCCTCCCAAGTTTCTTCCTCTTCTGCCACCTCCCAGGTTTCTGCCTCTTCTGTCCTCTTCCACGCTTCTCCAGTTCCCTCCACTCTTTCGCCCCCCCCCTACCTTGGTAGAGTCCAATACAGTTCCAATCTTTACTCATCCTCCCCCTACCATTTCCAATATTGTCTCCCATATGACGTCTCTGAATTCCGAAACACTTGAAGCAATCTCTGAATATATTGCAGAGACCAAACCATCAATGAACACTGATCCACCCTCATTCTCTCTCCTCTTCTCCATCTGCGCAACTCCTTTCTTAACAGCGCACCGTTCCTTCACTGCTTGAACGTTTTCCACTGCCTCCGCATGTGGACTTTTCTAACCCCTCTAGTCTGTAGGAACCCTTACCTGCAGATTTCAGGTATCTTTATCATTGCTAATCATGGCCTACTTACAGTGGAATATATGCGGCCTCAGGGGTAATCGGGGTGAGCTTCAGATGTTACTCTCCCAGTTTTCCCCTGTTGGTGTTTGCTTAGAGGAACCAAAATTACACTCGGCTGTTATCTCTCCCATCTCAGGCTATAATTTATTGTATTCTTCAGATCCTTTTCCTGATGGGACCTTTAATGAAAGTGCCCTTCTTCTACACACTGATATTCCATACCATCAGCTATTTGTTCATACTTTGCTGCATTACACAGCAGCCCGTATCCACTTGCATAGGTGGTATATGCTCTGTTCTTTATATCTCTCTCCTTCTCGGGCATTATCTATTCTGGATATTGCCTTTCTTGTTTCATCATTACCGCCACCGATTCTGTTACTTGGTGATTTTAATGCCCACCATTTCCTCTGGGGGGGTCTCACTGTGATTCCCGTGGCATTCAGTTAGAGGCTTTTCTTGCCACCCACCCCCTCCATGTTTTAAATACAGGTACTCACACCCATTTTGATCCTTGGACTCACACTCTCTCTTGCATCGATCTCTCAGTCTGCTCTTCCTCTGCCGCATTAGACTTCACTTGGTCTGTTCTCCCAGACTTACATGACAGTGATCATTTCCCAATCATTCTTACTTCCCCTTCATATTCACCACCTCTTTGCATCCCACGCTGGCAATTTGATCAGGCAAATTGGAACCTTTACTCACACCTAACTGTTTTTAGAGAGGTTCCTTCTTCGTCCTCCATCGATGAGCTTTTACACCTCTTCTCGTCCTTCGTTTTAACAGCAGCTTCTCATTCTATACCCCAAACTTCGGGCAGGCATTCTCAGAAATGCGTGCCTTGGTGGTCTCCTGCTTGTGCTCATGCAGTACATTTGAAACGCGCTGCATGGGGCAGGTACCGGTACAATAGAACCACAGAGAGACTTCTTGATTTTAAGCAGAAGCGTGCGATCGCTCGCCGTGTCATCCGTGACGCTAAACGCACTTGGTGGCGAGATTATGTCTCCACCATCACCTCTGCTTCCTCTATGAGTGCAGTCTGGAAAAAAGTACGAAAACTGAGTGGTAAATATTCTCCTAACCCGGCTCCTGTTCTGCAGGTTGCCGGTGTTGAAATAGCAAACCCACTAGATGTTGCCAATGAAATTGGCAATCATCTGGTCCGTATTTCTCAGGGACTCCATCTATGCCCCTCATTTCTTTCCTCAAAGTCTGCCAGAGAGTTAGCACCCTTGGACTTTTCTTCTCTCAGAGAAGAACAGTATAATGTGCCTTTTACACTTCAAGAACTGGAGACAACACTCTCAGCTTGCCGATCATCGGCAGCTGGGCCCGACGACATTCATATTCATATGCTACAACATTTACATCAGTCAGCCCTTGCAGTCCTATTACGCCTTTACAATCTTATTTGGTCACAAGGAGTTCTTCCACAGTTGTGGAAATCCGCCATTGTTCTCCCTTTCCACAAACCAGGCACTATGGGACATGAAACCTCCCACTATCGTCCCATTGCTCTTACCAGTGCAGTTTGCAAAGTGATGGAACGCCTAGTAAATAGACGTTTAGTGTGGTATTTAGAGACACACAACAGTCTCTCCACTCGTCAATATGGCTTTCGTAAGGGACGTTCTACCATAGACCCCTTACTACGCTTGGATACGTATGTTCGTAATGCCTTTGCAAATAACCACTCAGTTATTGCCATATTTTTTGACCTTGAGAAGGCATATGACACAACTTGGAGGTATAATATTTTAGCCCAAGCCCACTCCTTAGGCCTTCGAGGCAATCTACCATCCTTCCTTAAGAACTTTTTAACTTACAGGCATTTCCGTGTTCGGGTTAATAATGTGCTCTCCCCGGACTTTATCCAAGCTGAAGGTGTCCCCCAGGGATGTGTTCTGAGCACAACACTTTTTCTCCTTGCTATTAATGATTTGGCCTCTAGTCTTCCATCAAATATTTGGTCATCACTCTATGTTGATGACTTCGCTATTGCCTGTGCAGGCGCTGACTGTCACCTCATTACAGTTTCTCTCCAGCATGCAGTCGACCGTGTTTCCAATTGGGCCACCACACGTGGGTTTAAATTTTCCAGCACTAAAACCCACCAAATTACTTTCACTAGATGCTCTGTCATCTCCGATCATCCTTTGTACCTCTATGGCTCCTGTATCCCTGAACGTGATACAGTCAAGTTTCTGGGCCTCCTCTTTGATCGTAGGTTATCCTGGAAACCTCACATTACCTCTCTGAAGGGAATTTGTCACAGCCGGCTGAACCTTCTTAAAACCCTTGCTCATCTTTCATGGGGAGCTGATCGTCGAACCCTCCTTCGCCTACATTCCACCCTTATCTTATCGAAACTTGATTATGGTGACCAGATCTATTCAGCGGCATCTCCTGCTACTCTCTTTAGCCTTAATCCCATTCATCACCAAGAACTACGTTTGTGCCTTGGTGCTTTTCGCTCTTCCCCTGTCGAGAGCCTCTATGCAGAAGCGAACGTTCCATCCTTATCCAATCGCTGTGATGCCCATTGCCTTCGCTACTATGTACGCTCTCATGATCTCCGCAATCCTTCCATTTATAGAATGGTCACTGATATTAGTAGACATTATTTGTTCGCGGCCCCTGTTTACTCCGTCCCTTCTCTCTTCGCCTTCATTCGCTCTTGTCTTCTCTTCAATTACCACCTTTCTATGTTCATGTAGCATCTCACTTTTCCTTACCCCCCTGGGAAGTTCCAGCTGTTCGAGTCTGTTCTTTCTCTCTCCCTTGCTCGAAAGCCCAACTGTCTACGGTCACTTCCCACTCTCTTTATCTTGACCACTTTCACTCTCATTCTCATGCCATTGCTGTGTACACAGATGGCTCTAAGTCTTCTGACGGCGTAGGATTCGCAGCAGTGTTTCCGGACAGCGTTGTACAAGGGCATTTACTATCTTCGGCTAGTATTTTTACTGCTGAATTGTATGCCATCCTTGCAGCACTTATCCGTATTGCATCTATGCCTGTGTCATCATTTGTGGTTGTCTCAGACTCCCTTAGTGCTTTACAGGCTATACAGAAATTTGATACACCTCACCCCTTAGTCCTCCGTATCCAACTTTGGCTACGCCGCATCTTTACCAAGCATAAAGATATTGTTTTTTGTTGGGTCCCTGGTCATGTTGACGTACAGGGCAATGAACAGGCAGACACTGCTGTGCGGTCAGCAGTACATGACCTACCAGTTTCATATAGAGGTATTCCATTTATGGACTATTTTGCTGCAATATCTTCCCACCTTCACACCCGTTGGCAACACCGTTGGTCTACTATGCTCGGCAACAAACTTCAATCTATTAAACCAAGTATAGGTTACTGGCCGTCTTCTTATCACCAGTGTCGAGGTTGGGAGACTACTCTCTCCCGTCTTCGCATTGGCCATACTCGTCTTACTCATGGATATCTCATGGAGAGGCGCCCTGCTCCTCTCTGTGAGAATTGCCAAGCTCTATTATCAGTCAGCCACATTCTGTTGGACTGCCCACTTTATCAACGAGCACGCAGAATTTACCTCCGTCGTCATCTTCGCTCCGCTGCTCTCTCTTTACCTTCCCTTCTCGCTGATGGACCCACCTTTCATCCGGACTCTCTCATTGACTTTTTGACAACAACTGACTTACTTCACAAATTCTGATACCTTCAGCCCTTTCTACTTCAATCTCTTGCTACCCTCTACCCCCGTACTATCCCCTGCCCCACTGTTTTCTGTAACCTACTGATCATCCCTCCTCCCTTCTGCCGCCCAATACCCTCGCTTCTTTCCCTACCCTGCAGCGCTGTATAGCCCTTGTGGCTTAGCGCTTCTTTTTGATTATAATAATAATAATTAGCCTGACAGATAACTTCCCTTATATAACTCTTACTTGTTTAGTCTTTACCTTTAAAGGCCAGGAGGTTCCTGCTTAATATCCAAATCATCATTTGCCAGCAGAAAATCGAAAAATTTTATCTGAAAAAAATCTGAATCAAGAAAAATAAAACTCGCCATTCTGTAGCTGTAGCAATTTAGATAATGTTAGGTGTGGCTGGTTACACTGGCGTAAATTCACAACAAGCATTTTAGGGCGGAAACATAGTCAGTGAAGCAGCAGATAATTATTATAATAAGCTGAAAATCGTATTTATGATGCCGTAAGTAGGTATGATACTTATGTCTGGATGATAAAGGGTCAGTATAATCTGGGTGGAAAAATAATGATTTTTTTTTTCTTGATCAGGAAATTGTGGTCTCTTAGGAGTGTAGAGTGACAGATAACGGGGTGAGTGCCACTCGGTCACACTGGAGAACATTAAGCATCTTTGATGATTGTCAAGGTGGTCATCAATAACCTGTCAATACACACAGACACACTGATCTATCACTGTGAATGAGGAGTACATTAATTAACTAGGTTTTATATTTTATAATTATCTGGTCAAAAAGGTAAATTTTTATGTTCTAATTCTGAATAAGTCAATATATGAGACCCCAAGATGGCCACTTACATTCTTCCTCTTCAATGAGATGAACGACAGGTTTTGCTTCAAGACAGGAACATCACTCTAAGTCTAAGACGACTATATTCAAATATTTTTACCCCTTTTAGAAATTAGAGTAAGAAATCAAAGTGCGTCACTCTTTCTATATTATTCTATTAAAAATAATGAAGTCATATTTTTCTTATTTTTAGAAAGAAGTGAAGTGTTGACATGAAGGTTCTGTGAGTGTTGACATGAAGGTTCTGTGAGTGTTGACATGAAGGTTCTGTGAGTGTTGACTTGAAGGTTCTGTGAGTTTACCTGGAGAGAGTTCCGGGGGTCAACGCCCCCGCGGCCCGGTCTGTGACCAGGCCTCCTGGTGGATCAGAGCCTGATCAACCAGGCTGTTGCTGCTGGCTGCACGCAAACCAAAGTAAGAGCCACAGCCCGGCTGATCAGGAACTGACTTTAGGTGCTTGTCCAGTGCCAGCTTGAAGACTGCCAGGGGTCTGTTGGTAATCCCCCTTATGTGTGCTGGGAGGCAGTTGAACAGTCTCGGGCCCCTGACACTTATTGTATGGTCTCTTAACGTGCTAGTGGCACCCCTGCTTTTCATTGGGGGGATGGTGCATCGTCTGCCAAGTCTTTGCTTTCGTAGTGAGTGATTTTCGTGTGCAAGTTCGGTACTAGTCCCTCTAGGATTTTCCAGGTGTATATAATCATGTATCTCTCCCTCCTGCGTTCCAGGAAATACAGGTTTAGGAACCTCAAGCGCTCCCAGTAATTGAGGTGTTTTATCTCCGTTATGCGCGCCGTGAAAGTTCTCTGTACATTTTCTAGGTCGGCAATTTCACCTGCCTTGAAAGGTGCTGTTAGTGTGCAGCAATATTCCAGCCTAGATAGAACAAGTTAATTCTCTATAAGGATTACAATGCTGAGTTTACAGAAATTTGGTTATTGTTTGGTTTACATGTAGTAAAATTGAGATTACAGAGTGTACCACTAGAACGCTTAGCATGGCTAGGCATTTCGGGCATACTTAGTTTTATTCTTAAATGTAAACCAATGTGACCTGAAGAGTGTCATCATGGGCTTGGCCTCCCTAGTTTTGAAGGTTCTCATTATCCATCCTGTCATTTTTCTAGCAGATGCGATTGATACAATGTTATGGTCCTTGAAGGTGAGATCCTCCGACATAATCACTCCCAGGTCTTTGACGTTGGTGTTTCGCTCTATTTTGTGGCCAGAATTTGTTTTGTACTCTGATGAAGATTTAATTTCCTCGTGTTTACCATATCTGAGTAATTGAAATTTCTCATCGTTGAACTTCATATTGTTTTCTGCAGCCCACTGAAAGATTTGGTTGATGTCCGCCTGGAGCCTTGCAGTGTCTGCAATGGAAGACACTGTCATGCAGATTCGGGTGTCATCTGCAAAGGAAGACACGGTGCTGTGGCTGACATCCTTGTCTATGTCGGATATGAGGATGAGGAACAAGATGGGAGTGAGTACTGTGCCTTGTGGAACAGACTTTACTCTGTTGACGACTACTCTCTGTGTTCTGTTAGTGAGGAAATTATAGATCCATCGACCGACTTTTCCTGTTATTCCTTTAGCACGCATTTTGTGCGCTATTACGCCATGGTCACACTTGTCGAAGGCTTTTGCGAAGTCTGTATATATTACATCTGCATTCTTTTTGTCTTCTAGTGCATTTAGGACCTTGTCGTAGTGATCCAATAGTTGAGACAGACAGGAGCGACCTGTTCTAAACCCATGTTGCCCTGGGTTGTGTAACTGATGGGTTTCTAGATGGGTGGTGATCTTGCTTCTTAGGACCCTTTCAAAGATTTTTATGATATGGGATGTTAGTGCTATTGGTCTGTAGTTCTTTGCTGTTGCTTTACTGCCCCCTTTGTGGAGTGGGGCTATGTCTGTTGTTTTTAGTAACTGTGGGACGACCCCCGTGTCCATGCTCCCTCTCCATAGGAGGGAAAAGGCTCGTGATAGGGGCTTCTTGCAGTTCTTGATGAACACAGAGTTCCATGAGTCTGGCCCTGGGGCAGAGTGCATGGGCATGTCATTTATCGCCTGTTCGAAGTCATTTGGCGTCAGGATAACATCGGATAGGCTTGTGTTAATCAAATTTTGTGGCTCTCTCATAAAAAATTCATTTTGATCTTCGACTCTCAGTCTGGTTAGAGGCTTGTGAGTGTTGACTTGAAGGTTCTGTGAGTGTTGACTTGAAGGTTCTGTGAGTGTTGACTTGAAGGTTCTGTGAGTGTTGACATGAAGGTTCTGTGAGTGTTGACTTGAAGGTTCTGTGAGTGTTGACTTGAAGGTTCTGTGAGTGTTGATTTGAAGGTTCTGTGAGTGTTGACTTGAAGGTTCTGTGAGTTCTGACTTCAAGGTTCTGTGAGTGTTGAGTTGAAGGTTCTGTGAGTACTGACTTGAAGGTTCTGTGAATGTTGACTTGAAGGTTCTGTGAGTGTTGACTTGAAGGTTCTGTGAGTGTTGACTTGAAGGTTCTGTGAGTGTTGACTTGAAGGTTCTGTGAGTGTTGACTTGAAGGTCCTTCTGTGAGTGTTGACTTGAAGGTTCTGTGAGTGTTGACTTGAAGGTTCTGTGAGTGTTGACTTGCAGGTTCTGTGAGTGTTGACTTGAAGGTTCTGTGAGTGTTGACTTGAAGGTTCTGTGAGTGTTGACTTGAAGGTTCTGTGAGTGTTGGCTTGAAGGTCCTTCAGTGAGTGTTGACTTGAAGGTTCTGTGAGTACTGACTTGAAGGTTCTGTGAGTGTTGACTTGAAGGTTCTGTGAGTGTTGACTTGAAGGTCCTTCTGTGAGTGTTGACTTGAAGGTTCTGTGAGTGTTGACTCGAAGGTTCTGCGAGTGTTGACTTGAATGTTCTGTGAGTGTTGACTTGAAGGTTCTGTGAGTGTTGACTTGAAGGTTCTGTGAGTACTGACTTCAAGGTTCTGTGAGTGTTGACTTGAAGGTTCTGTGAGTGTTGACTTGAAGGTTCTGTGAGTGTTGACTTGAAGGTTCTTCTGTGAGTGTTGACTTGAAGGTTCTGTGAATACTGACTTGAAGGTTCTGTGAGTGTTGACTTGAAGGTTCTGTGAGTGTTGACTTGAAGGTTCTGTGAGTGTTGACTTGAAGGTTCTGTGAGTGTTGACTTGAAGGTTCTGTGAGTGTTGACTTGAAGGTTCTGTGAGTGTTGACTTGAAACTTCTGTGAATACTGACTTGAAGGTTCTGTGAGTGTTGACTTGAAAGTTCTGTGAGTGTTGACTTGAAGGTTCTGTGAGTGTTGACTTGAAGGTTCTGTGAGTGTTGACTTGAAGGTTCTGTGAGTGTTGACTTGAAGGTTCTGTGAGTGCTGACTTGAAGGTTCTGTGAGTGTTGACTTGAAGGTTCTGTGAGTGTTGACTTGAAGGTTCTGTGATTACTGACTTCAAGATTCTGTGAGTGTTGACTTGAAGGTTCTGTGAGTGTTGACAAGAAGGTTCTGTGAGTGTTGACTTGAAGGTTCTGTGAGTGTTGACTTGAAGTTTCTGTGAGTGTTGACTTGAAGGTTCTGTGAGTGTTGACTTGAAGGTTCGTGAGTACTGACTTCAAGGTTCCGTGAGTGTTGACAAGAAGGTTCTGTGAGTACTGACTTCAAGGTTCTGTGAGTGTTGACTTGAAGGCCCTTCTGTGAGTGTTGGCTTGAAGGTTCTGTGAGTGTTGACTTGAAGGTCCTTCTGTGAGTGTTGACTTGAAGATCCTTCTGTGAGTGTTGACTTGAAGGGTCTGTGAGTGTTGACTTGAAGGTTCTGTGAGTGTTGACTTGAAGGTTCTGTGAGTGTTGACTTGAAGGTTCTGTGAGTGTTGACTTGAAGGTTCTGTGAGTGTTGACTTGAAGGTTCTGTGAGTACTGACTTCAAGGTTCCGTGAGTGTTGACAAGAAGGTTCTGTGAGTACTGACTTCAAGGTTCTGTGAGTGTTGACTTGAAGGTCCTTCTGTGAGTGTTGATTTGAAGGTTCTGTGAGTGTTGACTTGAAGGTCCTTCTGTGAGTGTTGACTTGAAGGTTCTGTGAGTGTTGACTTGAAGGTTCTGTGAGTGTTGACTTGAAGGTTCTGTGAGTGTTGACAAGAAGGTTCTGAGTACTGACTTCAAGGTTCTGTGAGTGTTGACTTCAAGGTTCTGTGAGTGTTGACTTCAAGGTTCTGTGAGTGTTGACTGGATTATCAAGAATAACAGTGTGACACACTATATTATCAAGAATAACAGTGTGACACACTATATTATCAAGAATAACAGTGTGACACACTATATTATCAAGAATAACAGTGTGACACACTATATTATCAAGAATAACAGTGTGACACACTACATTATCAAGAATAACAGTGTGACACACTATATTATCAAGAATAACAGTGTGACACACTACATTATCAAGAATAACAGTGTGACACACTATATTATCAAGGGTGACTGACAACTGGTGGATTATCAGTCTAGACACATAAAAGTTTTACCAACACTTAATTAAGAACAATAATTCACCAACAAATTCCAAGTTCATTCATATTTCAACCATACTATATTTTTTTGCTTATTATTATTATTATTATTATTATTATTATTATTATTATTATTATTATTATTATTATTATTATTATTATTATTATTATTATTATTATTATTAGCTAATAACTGGCTAGAGGAGGAAGTGGATACTGGGCAGTAACTGGAACGTCTGAGTTATCTCGAATTTTGAGTTGTTATTGAAGCAGTGATGTTGGGAGTGACGCAAGTAACATGTTTCTTCAGCGAACCTTCGAAACTTGAAAAAAAAAACTGGCTTACTTACTTAAAGTAAATATATCAACATGCTGGTCCAGTGTATATATCTCACCTGCTGGATCAGTGTATATACCTCACCTGCTACACCAATGTATATACCGTACCGTGTTGATAAACATATATAGAATGTTTGCTTCACTAGAGATGTTGTTCACCCAAAATACAATAGCAGGACAAAGTACGAGAGCATGTGTTTGAAGGAGCATCTTCCAGAGTGCGTAACACCAAGTTATGCCTCGCATGTTGCGGAAGCCTCTGAACATAATACAAGTGAAGAAGCAGTGAAGAATGTTTACCTCACACAAGAGTACGCTTTCACGTGACTGGTACTCTCTCACATGACTGGTACCCTCTCACATGACTGGTACCCTCTCACATGACTGGTACCCTCTCACATGACTGGTACCCTCTCACATGACTGGTACCCTCACATGACTGGTACCCTCTCACATGACTGGTACCCTCTCACATGACTGGTACTCTCTCACATGACTGGTACCCTCTCACATGACTGGTACTCTCTCACATGACTGGTACCCTCTCACATGACTGGTACCCTCTCACATGACTGGTACCCTCTCACATGACTGGTAGTCTCTCACATGACTGGTACCCTCTCACATCACTGGTACCCTCTCACATCACTGGTACCCTCTCACATGACTGGTACCCTCTCACATGACTGGTACCCTCTCACATCACTGGTACCCTCTCACATGACTGGTACCCTCACATGACTGGTACCCTCTCACATGACTGGTACCCTCTCACATGACTGGTACCCTCTCACATCACTGGTACCCTCTCACATGACTGGTACCCTCTCACATGACTGGTACCCTCTCACATAACTGGTACCCTCTCACATGACTGGTACCCTCTCACATGACTGGTACCCTCTCACATCACTGGTACCCTCTCACATCACTGGTAGTCTCTCACATGACTGGTACCCTCTCACATGACTGGTACCCTCACATGACTGGTACCCTCTCACATGACTGGTACCCTCTCACATGAGTGGTACCCTCTCACATGACTGGTACCCTGTCACATGACTGGTACCCTTCACATGACTGGTACCCTCTCACATGATTGGTACCCTCTCACATGACTGGTACCGTGTCACATGACTGGTACATTCTCATCTGACTGGTACCCTCTCACATGACTGGTACCCTCTCACATGACTGGTAGTCTCTCACATGACTGGTAGTCTCTCACATGACTGGTACCCTCTCACATGACTGGTACCCTCACATGACTGGTACCCTCTCACATGACTGGTACACTCTCACATGAGTGGTACCCTCTCACATGACTGGTACCCTCACATGACTGGTACCCTCTCACATGACTGGTACCCTCTCACATGACTGGTACCCTCACACATGGCTGGTACCCTCACATGACTGGTACCCTCTCACATGACTGGTACCCTCTCACATGACTGGTACCCTCTCACATGACTGGTACTCTCTCATATGACTGGTACCCTGTCACATGACTGGTACCCTATCACATGACTGGTACTATCTCACATGACTGGTACTCTCTCACATGACTGGTACCCTCTCATCTGACTGGTACTCTCTCACATGACTGGTACCCTCTCACATGACTGGTACCCTCTCACATGACTGGTACTCTCTCATATCACTGGTACCCTCTCACATGACTGGTACCCTATCACATGACTTATACCCTCTCACATGACTGGTACCCTCTCATCTGACTGGTACCCTCTCATCTGACTGGTACCCTCTCACATGACTGGTACCCTCTCACATGACTGGCACCCTCTCACATGACTGGTACCCTCACATGACTGGTACCCTCTCACATGACTGGTACCCTCTCACATGACTGGTACCCTCACATGACTGGTACCCTCTCACATGACTGGTACCCTCACATGACTGGTACCCTCTAACATGACTGGTACCCTCTCACATGACTGGCGTTCTCTCACATGACTGGAACTCTCTCACATGAGTGGTACCCTCACATGACTGGTACCCTCTCACATGACTGGTACCCTCTCACATGACTGGTACCCTCTCACATGACTGGTACCCTCTCACATGACTGGTACCCTCTCACATGACTGGTACCCACTCACATGACTGGTACTTTCTCACATGACTGGTACCTTCTCACATGACTGGTACCCTCTCACATGACTGGTACTCTCTCACATGACTCGTACCCTCTCATCTGACTGGTACCCTCTCACATGACTGGTACCCTCTCACATGACTGGTACCCTCTCACATGAGTGGTACTGTCTCACATGACTGGTGCTCTCTCACATGACTGGTACCCTCTCATCTGACTGGTACCCTCCCACATGACTGGTACCCTCTCACATGACTGGTACCCTCTCACATGACTGGTACCCTCTCACATGACTGGTACCCTCTCACATGACTGGTACCCTGTCACATGACTAGTACCCTCTCATCTGACTGGTACCCTCTCACATGACTGGCGTTCTCTCACATGACTGGAACTCTCTCACATGACTGGAACTCTCTCACATGAGTGGTGTTCTTTCACATGACTAGTGTTCTCTCACATGACTGGTGCTCTCACAGATGACTGATACTCTCTTTCATGAGTGGTACTTTCCTACATGACTGGTACTCTCTCATAAAATTGGTACTCTCTGACATGACTTATACTCTCACACATGAGTGGTACTTTTCCACATGACTGGTACTTACTCACATGACTGATACTCTTTCACATGACTGGTACTCTGTCACATGACTGGTACTCTCTCACATAACTTGTACCCTCTCACATTACTGGTACCCTCTCACATGACTGGTACCCCTCTCACATGACTGGTACCCCTCTCATATGGCTGGTACCCTCTCACATGACTGGTACCCTCTCACATGACTAGTACTCTCTTACATGACTGGTACCCTCTCACATGTCTGGTACCCTCTCACATGACTGGTACCCTCCCACATGACTGGTACCCTCTCACATGACTGGTACCCTCTCACATGACTGGTACCCTCTCACATGACTGGTACTCTCTCACATGACTGGTACCCTCTCACATGACTGGTACCCTCTCACATGAATGGTACTATCTCACATGACTGGTACTCTCTCACATGACTGGTACCCTCTCATCTGACTGGTACCCTTTCACATGACTGGTACCCTCTCACATGACTTGTACCCTCTCACATGACTGGTACTCTCTCATCTGACTGGTACCCTTTCACATGACTGGTACCCTCTCACATGACTTGTACCCTCTCACATGACTGGTACCCTCTCATCTGACTGGTACCCTTTCACATGACTGGTACCCTCTCACATGACTTGTACCCTCTCACATGACTGGTACTCTCTCACATGACTGGTACCCTCTCACATGTCTGGTACCCTCTCACATGACTGGTACCCTCCCACATGACTGGTACCCTCTCACATGACTGGTACCCTCTCACATGACTGGTACCCTCTCATCTGACTGGTACCCTTTCACATGACTGGTACCCTCTCACATGACTTGTACCCTCTAACATGACTGGTACTCTCTCACATGACTGGTACCCTCTCACATGTCTGGTACCCTCTCACATGACTGGTACCCTCCCACAAGACTGGTACCCTCTCACATGACTGGTACCCTCTCACATGACTGGTACCCTCTCACATGACTGGTACTCTCTCACATGACTGGTACCCTCTCACATGACTGGTACCCTCTCACATGAATGGTACTATCTCACATGACTGGTACTCTCTCACATGACTGGTACCCTCTCATCTGACTGGTACCCTTTCACATGACTGGTACCCTCTCACATGACTGGTACCCTCTCACATGACTAGTACCCTCTCATCTGACTGGTACCCTCTCACATGACTGGCGTTTTCTCACATGACTGGCGTTCTCTCACATGACTGGTGCCCTCTCACATGACTGGTATCCTCTCACATGACTGGAACTCTCTCACATGAGTGGTGTTCTTTCACATGACTAGTGTTCTCTCACATGACTGGTGCTCTCTCAGATGACTGATACTCTCTTTCATGAGTGGTACTTTCCTACATGACTGGTACTCTCGCACATGACTGGTACCCTCTCACATGACTGGTACCCTCTCACATGACTGGTACCCTCTCAAATGACTGGTACCCTCTCTTCTGACTGGTACTCTCTCACATGACTGGCGTTCTCTCACATGACTGGAGTTCTCTCACATGACTTGTGCCCTCTCACAAGACTGGAGTTCTCTCACATGACTGGCGTTCTCTCACGTGACTGGTACTCTCTCACATGAGTGGTGTTCTCTCACATGACTAGTGTTCTCTCACATGACTGGTGCTCTCTCAGATGACTGATACTCTCTTTCATGAGTGGTACTTTCCTACATGACTGGTACTCTCGCACAAAATTGGTACTCTCTGACATGACTTATACTCTCATACATGAGTGGTACTTTTCCACATGACTGGTACTTTTCCACATGACTGGTACTTACATGACTGGTACTCTTTCACATGACTGGTACTCTCTCACATGACTGGTACTCTCTCACATGACTTGTACCCTCTCACATGGCTGGTACCCTCTCACATGACTGGTACCCCTCTCACATGACTGGTACCCCTCTCATATGACTGGTACCCTCTCACATGACTGGTACCCTCTTACATGACTGATACCTTCTCACATGACTGGTACCCTTTCACATGACTGATACCCTCTCACATGACTGGTACCCTCTCACATGACTGGTACCCTTTCACATGACTGGTACCCTCTCACATGACTGGTACCCTCTCACATGACTGGTACCCTCTCACATGACTGGTACCCTCTCACATGACTGGTACCCTTTTACATGACTGGTACCCTCTCACATGACTGGTACCCTCTCACATGACTGGTACCCTCTCACTTGACTGGTACCCTCTCACATGACTGGTACTCTCACATGACTGGTACCCTCTCACATGACTGGTACCCTCTCACATGACTTATACCCTCTCACATGACTGGTACCCTCTCACATGACTGGTACCCTCTCATCTGACTGGTAATCTCTCACATGACTAGTACCCTCTCATCTGACTGGTACCCTCTTACATGACTGGTACCCTCTCACATGACTGGTACCCTCTCACATGACTGGTACCCTCTCACATGACTGGTACCCTCTCATCTGACTGGTACCCTCTCACATGACTGGTACCCTTTCACATGACTGGTACCCTCTCACATGACTGGTACCCTCTCACATGGCTGGTACCCTCTCACATTACTGGTACCCTCCACATGACTGGTACCCTCTCACATGACTGGTACTCTCTCACATGACTGATACCCTGTCACATGACTGGTACCCTCTCACATGACTGGTACCCTCTCACATGACTGGTACCCTCTCACATGACTGGTAATCTCTCACATGACTGGTACCCTCTCATCTGACTGGTACCCTGTCACATGACTGGTACCCTCTCACATGACTTGTACCCTGTCACATGACTTTTACTTTCTCACATGACTGGTACCCTCTCATCTGACTGGTACCCTCTCAAATGACTGGTACCCTCTCTTCTGATTGGTACTCTCTCACATGACTGGCGTTCTCTCACATGACTGGAGTTCTCTCACATGACTTGTGCCCTCTCACATGACTGGCGTTCTCTCACGTGACTGGTACCCTCTCACATGAGTGGTGTTCTCTCACATGACTAGTGTTCTCTCACATGACTGGTGCTCTCTCAGATGTCTGATACTCTCTTTCATGAGTGGTACTTTCCTACATGACTGGTACTCTCTCACAAAATTGGTACTCTCTGACATGACTTATACTCTCATACATGAGTGGTACTTTTCCACATGACTGGTACTTTCTCGCATGACTGGTACTTTCTCACATGACTGGTACTCTTTCACATGACTGGTACTCTCTCACATGACTGGTACTCTTTTACACGACAGGTAGTCTCTCACATGACGGGTACTCTCTCACATGGCTGGTACTCTCTCACATGACTGGTACTCTCTCACATGACTGGTACTCTCATACATGAGTGGTGTTCTCTCCCATGACTAGTGTTCTCTCACATGACTGGAACTCTCTCACATGACTGGTACTCTCTCTCATAAGTGGTACTTTCCAACGTGACTGGTGCTCTATCACATAATTGGTACTCTCTGACATGACTTATACTCTCCCACATGAGTGGTACTTTTCCACATGACTGGTACTGTCTCACATGAATGGTACTCTTTTACATGACAGGTACTCTCTCACATCACTGGTACTCTCTTACATGACTGGTAGTCTCTCACATGACTGGTACTCTTTTACATGACAGGTACTCTCTCACATGACTGGTACTCTCTCGCATGACTGGTACTCTCACATGACTGGTACTCTCTCATATGACTGGTACTCTCTCGCATGACTGGTACTCTCACATGACTGGTACTCTTTCACATGACTGATACTCTCTCTCATGAGTGGTACTTTCTCACATGACTGGTGCTCTCTCACATGACTGGTACTCTCTCACATGAATGGTGCTCTCACATGCCTTGCCTGGTACTCTCTCACATGATTAGTACTCTCTCATGACATGTGCTCACTCACTTGACTGCTGCTCTCAAATGATTGGTACTTTCTCTCATAATTGGTACTCTTTCACATGACTTGTACTCTCTCACATGACTGGTACTCTCTCACAAGACTGGTGCTCTCACATACCTGGTACTCTCTCACATGACTGGTACTCTCTCACATGACTGGTGCTCTCACATGCCTGGTACTCTCTCACATGATTGGTACTCTCTCACATGACTGGTGCTCTCACATGTCTGGTGCTCTCTCGCATGACTGGTACTCTCTCACATGACTGGTACTCTCTCACATGACTGGTACTTTCTCAAATAACTGGTACTCTCACATGACGGGTACTCTCTCACATGACTGGTACTCTCTCACAGAACTGGTACTCTCCCGCATGAAGGGTGCTCTCTCACGTGACTGGTACTCTCTCAAGTGACTTGTACTCTCACATGACTGGTGCTCACATAATTGATACTATCTCACATGACTGGTGCTCTCTTACATGACTGGCACTGTCTCACATGATTGATACTCTCTCATATGATTGGTACTCTCTCACATGACTGGTGCTCTCTTACATGACTGGAACCCTCTCACATGATTGGTACTATTTCATATGACTGGTAGTCTCACATAACTGGTACTGTCTCACATGGCTGGTACTCTCTCACATGACTGGTACTCTCTCACATGACTGGTGCTCTCACATGACTGGTACTCTCTCACATAACTGGTTCTCTCTCACATGACTGATACTATGTCACATGATTTGTACTCTGTCAAATAACTGGTACTCTATCACTTGTCTGGTACTCTCTCTCATGATTGGTACTCTCTAACATGACTGGTACTCTCACATAACTGTTTCTCTCTCACTTGACTGGTACTCTCTCATATGATTGGTACTCTTTCACATGGTTGGTACTCTTTCACATGACTGGTACTCTCTCACATGAGTAGTACTCTCTCACATGACTGTTGCTCTCACATGACTGGTACTCTCTCACATGACTGGTACCCTCTCACATGACTGGTACTCTCTCACATGAGTAGTACTCTCTCACATGACTGTTGCTCTCACATGACTGGTACTCTCTCACATGACTGGTACTCTCTCACATGACTCGTACTCTCTCACATGACTGATACACAAGAACATAAGAAAGAAAGAACACTACAGCAGGTCTACTGGCCCATCCGAGGCAGGTTCAAGTCTCCTATACTTTGTGTGACTTTTCTAGGTTATTCTATCTTCTCTAAACATATGCTACTATGTATGATAATCTATCTAACTGTATTTGTGTTTATCTGAATAGACTTACTTATGGAGGTAAACTCTTGTTTCAGGCTGAGGGACTGACCACCTCAAAACTAAGTCTTCAAGGATGATGGACTGATGACATCGTCTTCACATCTCTACTGCTTCTGCAAACATCTCTTGACTCGACTGAAGAAGTCTGCATCTTGGACGTTATACTTTCTCACATGACTGTTACTTTCTCACATGACTGTTACTTTCTCACATGACTGTTACTTTCTCACATGACTGTTACTTTCTCACATGACTGTTACTTTCTCACATGACTGGTACATTCCCACATGACTGTTACTTTCTCACATGACTGGTACATTCCCACATGACTGTTACTTTCTCACATGACTGGTACATTCCCACATGACTGTTACTTTCTCACATGACTGGTACATTCCCACATGACTGTTACTTTCTCACATGACTGGTACATTCCCACATGACTGTTACTTTCTCACATGACTGGTACATTCCCACATGACTGTTACTTTCTCACATGACTGGTACATTCCCACATGACTGTTACTTTCTCACATGACTGGTACATTCCCACATGACTGTTACTTTCTCACATGACTGGTACATTCCCACATGACTGTTACTTTCTCACATGACTGGTACATTCCCACATGACTGTTACTTTCTCACATGACTGGTACATTCCCACATGTACATTTCCACATGACTGTTACTTTCTCACATGGCTGGTACATTCCCACATGACTGTTACTTTCTCACATGACTGGTACATTCCCACATGACTGTTACTTTCTCACATGACTGGTACATTCCCACATGACTGTTACTTTCTCACATGACTGGTACATTCCCACATGACTGTTACTTTCTCACATGACTGGAACATTCCCACATGACTGTTACTTTCTCACATGACTGGTACGTTCCCACATGACTGTTACTTTCTCACATGACTGGTACATTCCCACATGACTGTTACTTTCTCACATGACTGGTACATTCCCACATGACTGTTACTTTCTCACATGACTGGTACATTCCCACATGACTGTTACTTTCTCACATGACTGGTACATTCCCACATGACTGTTACTTTCTCACATGACTGGTACATTCCCACATGACTGTTACTTTCTCACATGGCTGGTACATTCCCACATGACTGTTACTTTCTCACATGACTGGTACATTCCCACATGACTGTTACTTTCTCACATGACTGGTACATTCCCACATGACTGTTACTTTCTCACATGACTGGTACATTCCCACATGACTGTTACTTTCTCACATGACTGTTACTTTCTCACATGACTGTTACTTTCTCACATGACTGTTACTTTCTCACATGACTGGTACATTCCCACATGACTGTTACTTTCTCACATGACTGGTACATTCCCACATGACTGTTACTTTCTCACATGACTGGTACATTCCCACATGACTGTTACTTTCTCACATGGCTGGTACATTCCCACATGACTGTTACTTTCTCACATGACTGGTACATTCCCACATGACTGTTACTTTCTCACATGACTGGTACATTCCCACATGACTGTTACTTTCTCACATGACTGGTACATTCCCACATGACTGTTACTTTCTCACATGACTGGTACATTCCCACATGACTGTTACTTTCTCACATGACTGGTACATTCCCACATGACTGTTACTTTCTCACATGACTGGTACATTCCCACATGACTGTTACTTTCTCACATGACTGGTACATTCCCACATGACTGTTACTTTCTCACATGACTGGTACATTCCCACATGACTGTTACTTTCTCACATGACTGGTACATTCCCACATGACTGTTACTTTCTCACATGACTGGTACATTCCCACATGACTGTTACTTTCTCACATGACTGGTACATTCCCACATGACTGTTACTTTCTCACATGACTGGTACATTCCCACATGACTGTTACTTTCTCACATGACTGGTACATTCCCACATGACTGTTACTTTCTCACATGACTGGTACATTCCCACATGACTGTTACTTTCTCACATGACTGGTACATTTCCACATGACTGTTACTTTCTCACATGGCTGGTACATTCCCACATGACTGTTACTTTCTCACATGACTGGTACATTCCCACATGACTGTTACTTTCTCACATGACTGGTACATTCCCACATGACTGTTACTTTCTCACATGACTGGTACATTCCCACATGACTGTTACTTTCTCACATGACTGGTACATTCCCACATGACTGTTACTTTCTCACATGACTGGTACATTCCCACATGACTGTTACTTTCTCACATGACTGGTACATTCCCACATGACTGTTACTTTCTCACATGACTGGTACATTCCCACATGACTGTTACTTTCTCACATGACTGGTACATTCCCACATGACTGTTACTTTCTCACATGACTGGTACATTCCCACATGAATGTTACTTTCTCACATGATTGGTACTCTCCTAAATGAGTGGAACTCTTTTACATGACTGGTGCTCACACATCACTAATACTCTCACATGAGTGGTTCTATCTCACATCACTGATACTCTCTCACATGACTGGTACTCTCTCACATGACTAGTACTCTCTCACATGACTGGTACTCTCTCACATGACTAGTACTCTCTCACATGACTGGTACTCTCTCACATGACTAGTACTCTCTCACATGACTGGTACTCTCTCACATGACTAGTACTCTCTCACATGACTGGTACTCTCTCACATGACTGGTACTCTCTCACATGATCGGTACTCTCTCACATGACTGGTACTCTCTCACATGACTAGTACTCTCTCGCATAAGTGGTACTCTGTCACATGACTGGTGGTCTGACATGACTGGTACTCTCTCACATGACTGGTACTCTCTCACATGACTGGAATTCTCTCACATGACTGGTACTCTCTCACATGACTGGTGCTCTCACATAACTTGTGCTCTCTCATATGACTGGCACTCTTTCACATGACTTATACCCTCTCACTTGAGTGGTACTCTCTCACATAAGTGGTACTCTGTCACATGACTGGTGGTCTGACATGACTGGTACTCTCTCACATGATTGGTGCCCTCACATGACTGGTACTCTCTCACATGACTGATATTCTCTTACACGATTGGCACTGTCTCACATGAGAGGTACTCTTTCATATGATTCGTACTCTTTCACATGAGTGGTACTCTCTTACATAACTGGAACTCTCTCACATGATTTTTACTCTTTCACATGAGTGGTACTATATCACATGACTGGTACTTTCTCACATGATTGATAATCTTTCACATGACTGGTACTCTCTTACATTACTGGTACTCTCACATGACTGATATTCTCTTACATGACTGGTACTCTCTTACATGACTGGTACCCTCTCACATGGCTGGTGCTCTCCCACATGACTGGTACTCTCTCACATGACTGGTACTCTTTAACATGACTAGTACTCTCCCACATGACTGGTGCTTTCACATGTCTGGTACTCTCTCACATGACTGACACTCACTCACATGATTGGTGCTCTCACATGTCTGGTACTCTCTCACATGACTGACACTCACTCACATGATTGGTGCTCTCACATGTCTGGTACTCTCTCACATGACTAGTACTCTCTCACATGACTGTTGCTCTCACATGACTGGTACTCTTTTACATTACTGGTACTCTCTCACATGATTGGTACCCTTTCACATGACTGGAGCTCTCACATGACTAGTACTCACTCACATGACTGGTGCTCTCACATGACTGGTGCTCTCACATGACTGGTACTGTCTTATATTACTGGTACTCTCTCACATGACTGGTACTCATTTACATTACTGGTACTCTCGTAAGTAAGTAAGTTTATTCAGGTATACACAAATACAGTTACATAGAATTATCATACATAGCAGCATATGTGTAGAGAACCTGGGATAACCCAAAAAAGTCAGACAGAGTGACTTATTTCACATGACTAGTACTCTCACATGACTAGTACTCTCACATGACTGATTCTCTCACATGACTGGTACTCTCTCATATGATTGGTACTCTGTCACATGATTGGTACTATCTCCCATTACTGGTACTTTATTACATTACTGGCACTGTCTCACATGACTGGTACTCTCACATGATTGGTACTCTTTCACATGAGTGGAGAATTAGTGTGCACTACCTAGCAGAGTTTACTGCCAGAGGGGAATCATAGGCCTGTGTCCCGTGTGGAAAAAAATAATAATAATTGAACTTTTCGTGTCAGAGGAAAGAAAGTCTCCCTGATAACATTGAGTATACATAGTGTATAGTGTATACTACAGTGGCTCCCTAGTATATTGATGATAAAGGCTAAAGTGTCATTTGAAAACAGGTGAATTTGTAAATGAAGTGATAAGCCTATAGAGGCAGGTGCCAGAAGTCGCCAGAAACTTACCACAGGTCAGCTGTTTTTAATAATCTTCCTGGCTTGCTAGTGTACTCGCATATAATCTAGTGATACCAGTGAATAGCAGAATACAGTGTTGTAGTAGCAACTAACCAGTATTATAATGGTACTTAGTGGAGTGGAGTGACTTTCATTAGTTTCTTTTTCTTGAAATACGAGACGTTACTGTGAATTTCATATAACCTGTAGTTACCAGCGGTCGCAATATACACAACGAGAAGCAATTATTACTACAGAAAAAGCGTCCTTCCTCCAAAATTTGCACCAGTCAACTATACTGATAATATAGCATTATTGTGGTGGAGACGGAAAAAAAAAAAAAAAAAAAAAAAATAGAAAAGCCAGATACAGCGATTGATAAACAAGGAGGTCGACCGTTCGTCATTGTAGGAGCTGCCAGATATCACCGGCTCTTCAACACGCAAGTTATACTTTTGTATCAGTCAAATCACATATTACTCGGGTAGATAATTTCCAGTAGATCCTTCATGTGTTAGCTCAAATCACCGACCAGTATGTTTTAAATAAGTGACCCACTGATCAGAGCAGATCGACTGGTCCGAACCCTTGACTGGTCCGAACCCTTGACTGGTCCGAACCCTTGACTGGTCCGAACCCGGGACTGGTTTCAAACAGTTTCGTTGGACAATAAAGCAGACTGTAAACGGATGGGGTTGTAGGCGCCCTTATAAACACAAACATTAAAAATCAGGAACGTGACGGTAAGCTGTCCAATATACAAAAAGAGTTAGAAACAGAAATACAAATAGCTAGAGCTTCATTTAAGATTATTAATATAATATTCAAGAGGTTGCTAGTAGAATTGCAGTAAATCAACCATTCAAATCATTATGAAGCTGTGTGTGGTCTGTGGTCAGTCAAACAAACGGGCTTCCACATGGATAAATTGTCATTTTTGTGGAAATTGGTGTCACGCCCCTTGTGCAGATATCCCAGAACTAGCTACAAGCAGTATTAAAACAGAGAAGTGTTTCTGGGTATGCCCAAATGAGGAAAATCTGTGGACTAAAATCACAAGGGTATTAAAAGAGGACAACATCAAAGCTGCTTTCATAGAAAACCTGGAAGCTTTCTACAACAGATGGGAACATAAAAAGTCTGGGCTGAATGGTACTGCCCTTGATACTGGTCATGTAGTCACAAACTGTAAGGCTGGAGGTGATGTCCTGGGAGACAGTAATAGTAAAGCTGGAGGTGCTGTCCTGGGAGACAGTAATGGTGAAGCTGGAGGTGCTGTCCTGGGAGACAGAAATGGTGAAGCTGGAGATACTGTCCTGGGAGACAGTAATGGTGAAGCTGGAGATTTTGTCCAGGTAGTCGGGAATTATACGCAGGAAGGAATACATATAAATGACCTCATAGGGGACAGGAGCCATAGTAGGGAAACAAGTGTAGTCAAAGATAAGATAAAACCAATATTGCAAACTAGAAATACCGCAGGAAATAGCAAACAAGAGGACTCCAATAGCAATAGTGAGGATAAATTACCAAAAACAACTGGTGGGAGCTCCATTGTTGGTGCTAGGGAGGATAGAAGTAAGACAGGGAAACATGCACCAACAGGGAATACAGTCACAGAAACCCAAGGCAAGCGGAAACCAAGCCTGTGCACATACTATGCACTTGGTATCTGCTGGCATGGGAAATCTGGAAAAACAGATGGGACATGCAACTATGACCACCCTAGAAAATGCCATGCCCATATGACAACAGGAAAATGCAAACTCCCTTCCTGTAAGCTTTTTCACCCTGAAATGTGTACCTCTTCAGTACAGGAAAGACTGTGCTATAACTTAAATTGCCAGGCATACCATCTAAAGGGGACAAAAAAGATACAAAACATCCAGGCCATGGGAAAACCTGGGTAGCCACAGCCACTCAAGAGGGAGAGGTTTTTTAGTGCCAGGAAGGAAAAAAAACTGGCAGGAAATGGCAGAAATCGTACACCAAATCCAGTCATTCCTGGAGTGGAACCACAGTCGATGGCCTCCACTCCAAACCAACAGATACAGATACTAATGCCGGAAAAAAAATCCCCCCCCAGTACCAACAATACCAACAGTCCGATAACATTCTTCTTTGCAAATATACAGGGTCTAAAGCCAGCAACAAACAACAAAATACCTTTCATCCGTGGACTGCTTGCAGAGGCAAAGGCAATGTTCGCGGCTTTCACTGAGACCCACATAAAGGATCACTTGGACAACGAAATATGGATCCCAGGTTACAACCTATACAGATGTGACAGAGTGAACAGGCAAAAGGGGGGGGTTGGCCTGTACATTGCAGAGTCACTTGTTTGCACAGAACTGCTTAATGCCTCAAATGACGTAGTGGAAGTTTTAGCAGTAAAGGTCGAGAACCAAAACCTAGTCATTGTGGTAGTCTACAAGCCTCCGGATGCAACATCCCAGCAATTCCAGGAACAGCTGTTAAAAAATGACCACTGTCTGGAAAATCTTCCAGCTCCTGCACCCAACATCTTGCTCCTGGGGGATTTCAACTTAAGGCACCTAAAATGGAGGAATATAGCAAATAATATTGTTGCAGTAATAACACCAGGAGGCAGCTCTGATGAAAACTCACACTCACACGAGCTTTTAAATCTCTGCACAAAATTCAATTTAAACCAGCAAATAATAGAGCCTACTAGACTGGAGAATACACTAGACCTCATCTTCACTAACAATGATGATCTGATAAGAAATGTCACCATATCAAAAACAATATACTCAGATCACAACATAATTGAGGTTCAGACATGTATGCGTGGAGCCCCAGACCGACAAAATGAGACTAGTCACGAGGGAGCATTCACCAAATTCAACTTCAATAACAAAAACATAAAGTGGGACCAAGTAAACCAAGTCCTAACCGATATAAGCTGGGAAGATATACTAAGCAACACAGACCCAAACTTATGCCTAGAACAGATTAACTCGGTGGCACTCGATGTATGCACAAGGCTTATTCCTCTAAGAAAAAGGAGGAGTAGATGTAAAATAGAAAGAGACAGGCGCTCCCTTTACAGGCGACGGAAAAGAATAACAGAGCGGCTAAAAGAGGTCAATATATCTGAAATGCGCAGGGAGACACTGGTCAGAGAAATAGCAAGCATCGAACTTAAGCTAAAAGAATCCTTTAGGAGTCAGGAATCGCGGGAAGAACTAAAAGCTATAAATGAAATCGAAAGAAACCCAAAGTATTTCTTCTCCTATGCCAAATCAAAATCGAGAACAACGTCCAGTATTGGGCCCCTACTTAAACAAGATGGGTCCTACACAGATGACAGCAAGGAAATGAGTGAGCTACTCAAGTCCCAATATGACTCAGTTTTTAGCAAGCCGCTAACCAGACTGAGAGTCGAAGATCAAAATGAATTTTTTATGAGAGAGCCACAAAATTTGATTAACACAAGCCTATCCGATGTTATCCTGACGCCAAATGACTTCGAACAGGCGATAAATGACATGCCCATGCACTCTGCCCCAGGGCCAGAATCATGGAACTCTGTGTTCATCAAGAACTGCAAGAAGCCCCTATCACGAGCCTTTTTCATCCTATAGAGAGGGAGCATGGACACGGGGGTCGTCCCTCAGTTACTAAAAACAACAGACATAGCCCCACTCCACAAAGGGGGCAGTAAAGCAACAGCAAAGAACTACAGACCAACAGCACTAACATCCCATATCATAAAAATCTTTGAAAGGGTCCTAAGAAGCAAGATCACCACCCATCTAGAAACCCATCAGTTACACAACCCAGGGCAACATGGGTTTAGAACAGGTCGCTCCTGTCTGTCTCAACTACTGGATCACTACGACAAGGTCCTAAATGCACTAGAAGACAAAAAGAATGCAGATGTAATATATACAGACTTTGCAAAAGCCTTCGACAAGTGTGACCATGGCGTAATAGCGCACAAAATGCGCGCTAAAGGAATAACAGGAAAAGTCGGTCGATGGATCTATAATTTCCTCACTAACAGAACACAGAGAGTAGTCGTCAACAGAGTAAAGTCCGAGGCAGCTACGGTGAAAAGCTCTGTTCCACAAGGCACAGTACTAGCTCCCATCTTGTTCCTCATCCTCATATCCGACATAGACAAGGATGTCAGCCACAGCACCGTGTCTTCCTTTGCGGATGACACCCGAATCTGCATGACAGTGTCTTCCATTGCAGACACTGCAAGGCTCCAGGCGGACATCAACCAAATCTTTCAGTGGGCTGCAGAAAACAATATGAAGTTCAACGATGAGAAATTTCAATTACTCAGATATGGTAAACATGAGGAAATTAAATCTTCATCAGAGTACAAAACAAATTCTGGCCACAAAATAGAGCGAAACACCAACGTCAAAGACCTGGGAGTGATTATGTCGGAGGATCTCACCTTCAAGGACCATAACATTGTATCAATCGCATCTGCTAGAAAAATGACAGGATGGATAATGAGAACCTTCAAAACTAGGGAGGCCAAGCCCATGATGACACTCTTCAGGTCACTTGTTCTATCTAGGCTGGAATATTGCTGCACTCTAACAGCACCTTTCAAGGCAGGTGAAATTGCCGACCTAGAAAATGTACAGAGAACTTTCACGGTGCGCATAACGGAGATAAAACACCTCAATTACTGGGAGCGCTTGAGGTTTCTAAACCTGTATTCCCTGGAACGCAGGAGGGAGAGATACATGATTATATACACCTGGAAAATCCTAGAGGGACTAGTACCGAACTTGCACACGAAAATCACTCACTACGAAAGCAAAAGACTTGGCAGATGATGCACCATCCCCCCAATGAAAAGCAGGGGTGTCACTAGCACGTTAAGAGACCATACAATAAGTGTCAGGGGCCCGAGACTGTTCAACTGCCTCCCAGCACACATAAGGGGGATTACCAACAGACCCCTGGCAGTCTTCAAGCTGGCACTGGACAAGCACCTAAAGTCAGTTCCTGATCAGCCGGGCTGTGGCTCGTACGTTGGTTTGCGTGCAGCCAGCAGCAACAGCCTGGTTGATCAGGCGCTGATCCACCAGGAGGCCTGGTCACAGACCGGGCCGCGGGGGCGTTGACCCCCGAAACTCTCTCCAGGTAAACTCCAGGTACTCTCTCATGAGTGGTACTCTCTCACATGACTGGTACTCTCTCACATGATTGATACTGTCTCACATGACTGGTAGTCTCTTACATGAATGAGAGGTCTAAACTTCCCTATGTTAGGAATCGAGTGAAAGAAATACGAGAACTACAGTCAGTATCTACCATTTTGTACATTCCGACAGATCAAATCCCAGCTGACTTAATCAGCAGAGGGGTGACACATAAGAAGCTGGAAAAGGGCGAGATTTGGTTTAGAGGCCTGGATTGGTTGCCAACAAAGGAGAGCTGGCCGAAGCAGAAGCTTGAGGAGATAACCTGCAAGATAGTACATTTCGTAGGGGAGACTGACACCGAACTGTTTGAGCCTAAACGATACTCCTCTTAGAGGAAATTGATAGGAGTCACTCAAAGGGTGTTCCAGTTTCTAAGAAACCTGAGTGACAAGGGAGGAAGAAGCCGACAGCTGTCGCTCGTGGGTCCCCGAGAGTACTGGATACAGCGGTATGAAAGGGAAAGATTTCCAGGAGTGCTGGAAGTACTGGCGACTGAGCAAACAAACGGGGCATCGGGGCTTGCTTCTAGTGGCGATTCAGGGAGCAGTAAGTTGGTCCGCTCGTTGGGGTTGTTCCTAGATAATGCTGGTCTAGTAAGATGTTTACCTGGAGTTTACCTGGAGAGAGTTCCGGGGGTCAACGCCCCCGCGGCCCGGTCTGTGACCAGGCCTCCTGGTGGATCAGAACCTGATCAACCAGGCTGTTGCTGCTGGCTGCACGCAAACCAATGTACGAACCACAGCCCGGCTGGTCAGGAACTGACTTTAGGTGCTTGTCCAGTGCCAGCTTGAAGACTGCCAGGGGTCTGTTGGTAATCCCCCTTATGTATGCTGGGAGACAGTTGAACAGTCTCGGGCCCCTGACACTTATTGTATGGTCTCTTAACGTGCTAGTGACACCCCTGCTTTTCATTGGGGGGATGTTGCATCGTCTGCCAAGTCTTTTGCTTTCGTAGTGAGTGATTTTCGTGTGCAAGTTTGGTACTAGTCCCTCTAGGATTTTCCAGGTGTATATAATCATGTATCTCTCCCGCCTGCATTCCAGGGAATACAGGTTTAGGAACCTCAAGCGCTCCCAGTAATTGAGGTGTTTTATCTCCGTTATGCGCGCCGTGAAGGTTCTCTGTACATTTTCTAGGTCAGCAATTTCACCTGCCTTGAAAGGTGCTGTTAGTGTGCAGCAGTATTCCAGCCTAGATAGAACAAGTGACCTGAAGAGTGTCATCATGGGCTTGGCCTTCCTAGTTTTGAAGGTTCTCATTATCCATCCTGTCATTTTTCTAGCAGATGCGATTGATACAATGTTATGGTCCTTGAAGGTGAGATCCTCCGACATAATCACTCTCAGGTCTTTGACGTTGGTGTTTCGCTCTATTTTGTGGCCAGAATTTGTTTTGTACTGTGATGAAGATTTAATTTCCTCGTGTTTACCATATCTGAGTAATTGAAATTTCTCGTCATTGAACTTCATATTGTTTTCTGCAGCCCACTGAAAGATTTGGTTGATGTCCGCCTGGAGCCTTGCAGTGTCTGCAATGGAAGACACTGTCATGCAGATTCGGGTGTCATCTGCAAAGGAAGACACGGTGCTGTGGCTGACATCCTTGTTTAAGTCGGATATGAGGATGAGGAACAAGATGGGAGCGAGTACTGTGCCTTGTGGAACAGAGCTTTTCACCGTAGCTGCCTCGGACTTTACTCTGTTGACGACTACTCTCTGTGTTCTGTTAGTGAGGAAATTATAGATCCATCGACCGACTTTTCCTGTTATTCCTTTAGCACGCATTTTGTGCGCTATTACGCCATGGTCACACTTGTCGAAGGCTTTTGCAAAGTCTGTATATATTACATCTGCATTCTTTTTGTCTTCTAGTGCATTTAGGACCTTGTCGTAGTGATCCAATAGTTTTTTCAGTTCAATTCAATTCATATTCAATTCAAAGTTTATTCTCTATAAGGATTACAATGCTGAGTTTACAGAAATTTGGTTATTGTGTGGTTTACATGTAGTAAAATAGTGATTACAGAGTGTACCACTAGAACGCTTAGCATGGCTAGGCATTTCGGGCAGACTTAGTTTTATTCTTAATTGTAAAATATTACAAATTATGAGGTAAGTTGGTATTATGGCTAAGTGACTAAATACTAGTTTGTGAGTTTAGCAATGTAAATGCTTTTGTTTTGGCACAGTACATAGTTTCAGTATTGGAGTATCACAGGATTCATTATTTTAAGATTGAGATTAATATTTCTGTTTATAGTCAAATGAATCAGTGAGTGTAAGTGTGAACCACCAGGTGGTATTCGTGTAGTTAGTTGACAGGGTGTATCAGGGAGATAAGATGTTTTCTAATGGTAGTTTTGAAGGTGATGAATGTGTCTGCAGTTCTAGAGTTCTCAGGTAGGGTATTCCAGATTTTAGGGCCTTTGACATACATTGAATTTTTGTAAAGGTTTAGTCAGACACGGGGAATGTCGTAGAGATGTTTGTGTCTGGTGTTATGCCTGTGGGTTCTGTCACAACTATCAAGAAAGCATTTTAGGTCAAGGTTGATATTAGAGTTTAAGGCCCTGTAGATGTAGATTGCACAGTAGTAAGTGTGGATGTACTGAACTGGGAGTAAGTTTAAGTCTATGAAGAGTGGTGGGGGGGTGTTGCCAGGGATGGGATTTAGTGATTCTTACTGCAGCTTTTTGTTGGGTTATTATTGGCTTTAGGTGTGTTGCTGCAGTTGATCCCCAAGCACAAATAGCATAGGTGAGGTATGGATAAATAAGTGAGTGGTATAGTGTGAGAAGGGCATTTTGCGGCACGTAGTATCGTATCTTGGAGAGGATCCCAACCGTTTTGGATACTTTTTTGGTTATATGCTGGATATGGGTGCTGAAATTCAGGTTGTTGTCAAGGTATAAGCCTAGGAATTTGCCCCCATTATTTCTGGTAATTAGAGTGTTGTCAATCTTAATGTTAATTTGTGCATCTCCTGCTCTGCTACCAAACATAATATAGTAGGTTTTGTCAGTGTTAAGCGTAAGTTTATTGGCTGTCATCCAAGTCGATATTTTGATCAGCTCCTCATTCACAGTGGTGTTGAGGGTGGCAAGATTAGGGTGAGAGATGACATAAGTCGTGTCGTCAGCAAAGAGAATGGGTTTCAGGTGTTGGGATACGTTTGGAAGGTCATTGATGTATATGAGGAAGAGCAGGGGACCAAGGACACTTCCCTGCAGAACTCCAGTATCAAGTGGCCGTGTTGCTGATGCTGTGTCTTTAATGGTGACATACTGATACCTATTAGTAATGTAAGATTTGAAATAAACAAGCGCATGGCCTCTTATACCATAATGATCAAGTTTGTGGAGTAGGATGTCGTGGTCTACTGTGTCAAAAGCTTTTCTTAGGTCAATAAAAATTCCTAGTGGATATTCCTTATTTTCCAATGCTGTGTAAAGCAGATCTAGCATTTTTATGATTACATCATTAGTGCTTTTATTTTTCCTGAATCCAAATTGGCAGGGGTTGAGTATGTTTTGAGCCGTTATAAATGAATACAGTGTCCTGTGCACGAGTTTCTCAAAGATTTTGGATAGCAATGGTAAGTTAGATATTGGCCTATAGTTGTTTAAGTCTGTAGGGTCACCACCTTTATGTATTGGTGTAACCCTTGCCATCTTGAGTAGTTTCGAGAAGGTGCTAGTCTCTAGTGACTTGTTAAAGAGTAATGAAATAGTATGCGAAAGGACATGGGCCGCTCGCTTGTACAGTAATGGTGGGACATGAGACAGATTCCCCGAGTTATTTTTAAGTGACTTTATAATCTCGGTGACTTCCATGGGCTCAGTTGGTGCAAGATAGAAGGAATTAGGGAAATTCCCATCTAGGTAGTCCCCGGCATGGGCATTGGTATGTGGGATTTTACTGGCGAGATTAGATCCTATGGTTGAGAAGTCGTTTATCTTGTTAGCTGTGTCAGTGGGATGTAGTGGTGTTTCATTAGGTTTATTTAGGACAATATTCTTGGTTTTTCTTAGTTTGTGGGTCCCTAGAATCTGAGAGAGTGTTTTCCAGGTCTTTTTTATATCTCCTCTAGTGTCTGTGAATCTACTGGAGTAGTATAGTTGTTTGGCTTTCTTTATTACTTTGGTGAGAGCTGATGAATAGTGTTTAAGAATATCTTTGTGTATTAAGCCTTGTCTATATTGCTTTTCATATTGGTGTTTCTTGTCAATGGATTTCAGAATGGTGCTGGTTAGCCATGGGCAACCAAGCCGTTTGTTTGTGATCTGTTTTGTCAGAACACATGACCATAACACAAGGCACAGATCACTCTTTGATGTTCCTCGTGTCCATCTCACGCTATGCAAAAACTCAATGCACATAAAAGGCCCTAAAATCTGGAATTCATTACCTGTAAATATAAAAGAAACACTACCTGTTTATAAATTCAAGTCTCTTCTCAAAGTTCACTTACTCACTCAAAACCAAATAAATACTGATTCTGTAGGCCCAATAAATATTTTGATAGGTAGTGACACCTAGGTCACAAAAAATGTCCCCCTTCGATACCTACCACTGTCATATCCACAAGTTGCTCTGGACCTATTAATCATAAATGAAATATACATCACCAGGAATGCTGGTAAATATATAAATTTGTGGACTGTATATTAAATTAAAAAATGATTATATATAAATACACATTTATATAACAGAAGGAGAATATATCTTAATCATAACACTCACCAATTTGACTGGAGATTAATGTGTCATGTACAGGACCCCCCCTTTTGCCTACATTTATGAAAATTTTACTGGCCAGAAATTAAACATAAATTAGACAGCTTATCTGAGGCTCCTGGAGTTGTCCTGTCCTGTCGCCTGATATCTCAAGTTATGCAGGAATGCACATCCAACAATTTCGTCTCCTATTTGAGAGGTGTCAGTCCAATTTTAACCTCCAGAGCACGAAAAATTCTTCCCATTACACTAACGTTGTATCAAATTCAAAAACCATAATGGCGACTCTCCTGTCTGCGCAGGCGCAGGTCCAGTTTCCCATTTTCCATAATATAATTCTTTTAAATACAGTATGGCCATCTATTTACATATAACTACTGTATTTCTGGAAAAAATATACAGTATTTTCCACACCCATTATGTACCTCTGTAATCTTTTGACTACTGCCCAAAGGATGGGTATGTGGTGACTACCACCCACAGGATGGGTATGGGGTGACTACCACCAACAGGATGGGTATGTGGTGACTACCACCCACAGGATGGGTATGTGGTGACTACCACCCACAGGATGGGTATGTGGTGACTACCACCCACAGGATGGGTATGGGGTGACTACCACCCACAGGATGGGTATGTGGTGACTACCACCCACAGGATGGGTATGTGGTGACTACCGCCCACAGGATGGGTATGGGGTGACTACTGCCCACAGGATGGGTATGTGGTAACTACCACCCACAGGATGGGTATGGGGTGACTACCACCCACAGGATGGGTATGTGGTGACTACCACCCACAGGATGGGTATTTGGTGACTACCACCCACAGGATGGGCATGTGGTGACTACCAACCACAGGATGGGTATGTGGTGACTACCACCCACAGGATGGGTATGTGGTGACTATCACCCACAGGATGGGTATGTGGTGACTACCACCCACAGGATGGGTATGTGGTGACTACCACCCACAGGATGGGTATGTGGTGACTACCACCCACAGGATGGGTATGTGGTGACTACCACCCACAGGATGGGTATGTGGTGACTACCGCCCACAGGATGGGTATGTGGTGACTACCGCCCACAGGATGGGTATGTGGTGACTACTGCCCACAGGAAGGGCATGCGGTGACTACTGCCCACAGGAAGGGTATGTGGTGACTACTGCCCACAGGATGGGTATGTGGTGACTACCACCCACAGGATGGGTATGTGATGACTACCGCCCACAGGATGAGTATGTGGTGACTACCGCCCACAGGATGGGTATGTGGTGACTACCACCCACAGGATGGGTATGTGGTGACTACCACCCACAGCATGGGTATGTGGTGACTACCACCCACAGGATAATTATGTGACTGCCACCCACAGGATGGGTATGTGGTGACTACCACCCACAGGATGGGTATGTGGTGACTGCCACCCACAGGATGGGTATGGGGTGACTACCACCCACAGGATGCGTATGTCGTGTCTACCACCCACAGGATGGGTATGTGGTGACTACCACCCACAGGATGGGTATGTGGTGACTACCACCCACAAGATGGGTATGAGGTGACTACCACCCACAGGATGGGTATGTGGTGACTACCACCCACAGGATGGGTATGTGGTGACTACCACCCACAGGATGGGTATGTGGTGACTACCACCCACAGGATGGGTATGGGGTGACTACCACCCACAGGATGGGTATGTGGTGACTACCACCCACAGGATGGGTATGTGGTGACTACCACCCACAGGATGGGTATGTGGTGACTACCACCCACAGGATGGGTATGTGGTGACTACCACCCACAGGAAGGCTATGTGGTGACTACCGCCCACAGGATGGGTATGTGGTGACTACCGCCCACAGGATGGGTACGTGGTGATTACCGCCCACAGGATGGGTATGTGGTGACTACTGCCCACAGGATGGGTATGTGGTGACTACCGCCCACAGGATGGGTATGTGGTGACTACCACCCACAAGATGGGTATGTGGTGACTACCACCCACAGCATGGGTATGTGGTGACTACCACCAACAGGATGGATATGTGGTGACTACCACCCACAGGATAATTATGTGACTACCACCCACAGGATGGGTATGTGGTGACTACCACCCACAGGATGGGTATGTGGTGACTACCACCCACAGGATGGGTATGTGGTGACTACCACCCACAGGATGGGTATGTGGTGACTACCTCCCACAGGATGGGTATGTGGAGACTACCACCCACAGGACGGGTATGGGGTGACTACCACCCACAGGATGGGTATGTGGTGACTACCACCCACAGGATGGGTATGTGGTGACTACCACCCACAGGATGGGTATGGGGTGACTACCACCCACAGGATGGGTATGGGGTGACTACTACCCACAGGATGGGTATGGGGTGACTGCCCACAGGATGGGTATGTGGTGACTACCACCCACAGGATGGGTATGTGGTGACTACCACCCACAGGATGGGTATGGGTGACTACTGCCCACAGGATGGGTATGGGGTGACTACCACCCACAGGATGGGTATGTGGTGACTACCACCCACAGGATGGGTATGTGGTGACTACCACCCTCAGGATGGGTATGTGGTGACTTCCACCCACAGGATGGTATGTGGTGACTACCACCCACAGGATGGGTATGGGGTGACTACCGCCCACAGGATGGGTATGGGGTGATTACCACCCACAGGATGGGTATGGGGTGACTACCGCCCACAGGATGGGTATGTGGTGACTACCGCCCACAGGATGGGTATGTGGTGACTACCGCCCACAGGATGGGTATGTGGTGACTACCACCCACAGGATGGGTATGGGGTGACTACTGCCCACAGGATGGATATGGGGTGACTACCATGCACAGGATGGGTATGGGGTGACTACCACCCACAGGATGGGTATGGGGTGACTACCGCCCACAGGATGGGTATGGGGTGAGTACCGCCCCCAGGATGGGTATGGGGTGACTACCGCCCACAGGATGGGTATGGGGTGACTACCGCCCACAGCATGGGTATGGGATGACTACCGCCCACAGGATGGGTATGGGGTGACTACCGCCCACAGGATGGGTATAGGGTGACTACCGCCCACAGGATGGGCATGGGGTGACTACCGCCCACAAGATGGGTATGTGGTGACTACCACCCACAGGATGGGTATGTGGTGACTACCGCCCACAGGATGGGTATGTGGTGACTACCGCCCACAGGATGGGCATGGGGTGACTACCACCCACAGGATGGGTATGTGGTGACGACCACTCACAGGATGGGTATGTGGTGACTACCACCCAGAGGATGGGTATGTGGTGACTACCACCCAGAGGATGGGTATGTGGTGACTACCACACACAGGATGGGTATGTGGTAACTACCACCCACAGGATGGGTATGTGGTGACTACCACCCTCAGGATGGGTATGGGATGACTACCACCCACAGGATGGGTATGTGGTGACTACCGCCCACAGGATGGGTATGTGGTGACTACCGCCCACAAGATGGGTATGTGGTGACTACCACCCACAGGATGGGTATGTGGTAACTACCACCCACAAGATGGGTATGTGGTAACTACCACCCACAGGATGGGTATGTGGTAACTACCGCCCACAAGATGGGTATGTGGTAACTACCACCCACAGGATGGGTATGTGGTAACTACCGCCCACAAGATGGGTATGTGGTGACTACCACCCACAGGATGGGTATGTGGTAACTACCACCCACAAGATGGGTATGTGGTAACTACCGCCCACAAGATGGGTATGTGGTGACTACCACCCACAGGATGGGTATGTGGTAACTACCACCCACAAGATGGGTATGTGGTAACTACCACCCACAGGATGGGTATGTGGTAACTACCACCTACAGGATGGGTATGTGGTGCCCACCACCCACAGGATGGGTATGTGGTACATAATAAACATACAAAACTTCAAACTTTATCATTAATGGTCTATATTAATAATAAAAGTTTGTCATTCACTCTGAGCTGTGTAAACTTATTTGCCAGTTTTATTAAAGATTTTTTAAATCAACAATGATACAATTTGCTATTTTTTGCCAGTTTTATAAGATGGGTTTTTCAGATAGATCAAAATATTTTTTCTTACAATATTTTAGAGAATTTCAAATAGAATGTAAATGTGAAAAGTGGAATGAAAATAAAAATCTGGGGGTTTATGGCATTTACAAGTTTAACGAGGGATACTTCCACTATTTTCGGAACATTTTCATTTGCATTATCACAAATTTTTGTATAATACTCAAGAATGCCTTTAAAATTTCAACACTTATGTAATGTATCTTGGGCAAGATTCTTGGTATTAAATAAAGATTAAACTTTTATTTCTTTGCATAATATACAATGTGTGATTTACATTATATCTGTATGATGACTGGAGGAAGGCTTCTCTGATCTGCTAGTTTGCCACCTTTAATGTTGAAATAGTATTGTGGAAACTCATTTGGTCTCCCAAAGCATTTCACGGAATGGGTTCTTATCACCCACACTAATACAAACACTAGTTGGTGGAGGCAGTGAGATGACGTATTGCATGATATTTACCCTTCTAGGAAGGTTTAGGTAGGTTTATACAGTTAGAATTAGTGATGTAACCTTAGATATTAATAATGTAGCCTTAGACCTTAACCCGTAAACGGTCCAAGCAGATCTACGTTCATATGCGTAGTGCTCCAAAAGTAGACCTATGTTTTTTTTACATATTTTCAAATACGTATAACAAAAAAAAAAAAGTAGATCAAAGTTTTTTTTTTACACGTTTTCAAATGTAAAAAAACAAAAAGATAATCTACTTTTTTTACATACTTTCAAATGTTGAAAAAAACGTATATATACGTTTGGACCGTTTATGGGTTAATATAAGTGAACATTAGGTTATATTAGATAAGGTGAGCTAGCAACCCCCATACCTAAACAGAGGCTAGATCAGGTCATGCAGACACTAACTCATCCTTCTAAGACCAGACACCATCGAGACAGCAGGTGCCGTGAGCAGCAACCTGAAGCCCCCACGTGTCTACATATACTTGGCCTGGGGAACACAGAATCGTAGAGGCTTCCCGAAGTACAGTGGAGATTCATCTCTTTCCAGCCCTCACAGTAAGACAATATCTTTAATTTCACTCAGTATAGTTGGCTAACCTTCTGGGGAAACATGGGTTAGTCATTCTGTGGGTCTTGAGTAGACAGATGCCCGAAGACCAGTACATATGGGCATCTCCTCATTAGTATTAGTCTAAAAGCTAGTGTCACTTACTGCAGAGATATTGTTTAGGGAATACCCACTGAAACTAGGGATCTGAGGTGCAGGCTGGGATACTAATTCCATCTGGATACTTGCAGAAATTAAGTCCTTCACTGCATGCAGTGTCCTGAGAGTGAGGGATCAGAGAACTCTAAGTTGCTGGGGAGTGTAGTCTGGGAATGTCAGGTGGCATATTTTCCACCACCAAGTAAATTAGTCCTTCATTTGTCCATGTAGTTAGGAATTTCTTGCAAGATCAGTTGCATATGGAAATGTGTCATATAAGCCACTTGAGGGACTGGGATGACTAATCTCAGGGTGTCTGTGTCAACAGTGCTTGCTATGGTAAACACCTCACAAGAGGCGGTCCAGATAAATTTCCCTAAGTATAGTATTTTATGTTATTACATTATTTTATGTTGATGCTGGCAAGGAGCTCTTGGTCCAAGGATTTGAGCTTATCTTCTCTTGCCTGAATCGAATTTGAATGTCTCCCATTCCACAGGTGCAATATGACCAGTACGGGTTTAGCACTTTCCTCTGATTAAAATATAACAATTGTGAATGGCAACAATCTTCAAATGCTTATGCATTGTATGAAAAGGATGGATTCTTTCATGGGTTTAGGCTGTGTAGGAACAAATTTCATTGGAGTCTATGCAATAACTGTAAAATGCATTTTCTGGATGACTTTAAACTTTTAGTGCTGATGTGTTATTCCTCAAGGGAAATCTCTTGCTGTTGGGCATGTTATCGTGTGCCAATTTTATGCATCAAATTGGTTTCTGTGATATAATTGGATTACCTCTTCAGATCAAAAGTAAGTCAGTGTTTGACTATATTTGGTTATCCTGAGTCTATAACATCTGTGCCCCTCGAGACCTTTCTTGAACATTTGTATGTTATGTACACTAGGCTTACATAAAACTTTCTTAGTTTCTTAAAAGCTAGTCAGTCTCCGATAAAAGTTTGGATTGACCTTAGCTTATTATACATTGACACCATGCCCAGACTTTCTAGGGTAGGGTAGGTGCCTGAGCCAGAGCTTCCAGCTCACAAGACTGCCATTCCCATTAGCCGCCTTGGGGCGGGGATGGCAGACCAGAGAGGCCTAGCTTATGGCTAGGCCTGGGGACAGTTGGTCCCAAAGATGAGAGGGTACTTGTGCCTCCTCCCATGGGAGACTTAGGTCTCAGACACTCCCAAGACAGGGAGACAAGGCCGGGCCACCACTTGGAAAAGGCTTTGGCTGGGAGAATACAGGCAAATCTTTAATAATAATAATAATAATAATAATAATAATAATAATAATAATAATAATAGCTTATTATAATCAAAACTAAGTGCTAAGCCCACAAGGGTCATAGAGCTATTTTAGCTTATGTAGGTCCCAATTCGCTGTTATAGAAGAAATTAGAAAAATTGAAATACAGTAGGGCCCCACTTATACGGCAGGTTAGGTTCCAGGCTACTGCCGGAAAGCAAAATGCCATTTTTTCCACTTATAAATGCATATAAATGCGAGATAACAAGTTTACACTAACATAAATTAAGTTAGCAATAGAACTTAGGCATTAAAAAACAATAAAAAGTAAAATACACACACAGTACACTCATTATTTACTGTAAGAAGTCAGGTGTGGTAGCTCTCCTGGCCACCCCACCCACCTGGAGTTTACCTGGAGAGAGTTCCGGGGGTCAACGCCCCCGCAGCCCGGTCTGTGACCAGGCCTCATAATGTGCATAATATACTACGACGATGCTTAAACAGTGATAAAATGCATATACAGTACACTCATTACTTACCTTAAGATACGTATTTGTAGTCTTAATGTAGGGTAAAAAGTATTTATTTGTAGAAAGTGGTGTGGTATGTAGGGTAGTGTAGGGAAGCCAGCCTGGCCACCCCACCCACTATGTAGTGCAGGGAAGCCAGCCTGGCCACCCCACCCACTATGTAGTGCAGGGAAGCCAGCCTGGCCACCCCACCCACTACGTAGTGCAGGGAAGCCAGCCTGGCCACCCCACCCACTATGTAGTGTAGGGAAGCCAGCCTGGCCACCCCACCCACTATGTAGTGTAGGGAAGCCAGCCTGGCCACCCCACCCACTATGTAGTGCAGGGAAGCCAGCCTGGCCACCCCACCCACTATGTAGTGCAGGGAAGCCAGCCTGGCCACCCCACCCACTATGTAGTGCAGGGAAGCCAGCCTGGCCACCCCACCCACTATGTAGTGCAGGGAAGCCAGCCTGGCCACCCCACCCACTATGTAGTGCAGGGAAGCCAGCCTGGCCACCCCACCCACTATGTAGTGCAGGGAAGCCAGCCTGGCTACCCCACCCACTATGTAGTGCAGAGAAGCCAGCCTGGCCACCCCACCCACTATGTAGTCTAGGGAAGCCAGCCTGGCCACCCCACCCACTATGTAGTATAGGGAAGCCAGCCTGGCCACCCTACCCACTATGTGGTGTAGGGAAGCTAGCCTGGCCACCCCACCCACTATGTAGTGTAGGGAAGCCAGCCTGGCCACCCCATCCACTATGTAGTGTAGGGAAGCCAGCCTGGCCACCCCACCCACTATGTAGTGTAGGGAAGCCAGCCTGGCCACCCCACCCACTATGTGGTGTAGGGAAGCTAGCCTGGCCACCCCACCCACTATGTAGTGTAGGGAAGCCAGCCTGGCCACCCCATCCACTATGTAGTGTAGGGAAGCCAGCCTGGCCACCCCATCCACTATGTAGTGTAGGGAAGCCAGCCTGGCCACCCCATCCACTATGTAGTGTAGGGAAGCCAGCCTGGCCACCCCATCCACTATGTAGTGTAGGGAAGCCAGCCTGGCCACCCCATCCACTATGTAGTGTAGGGAAGCCAGCCTGGCCACCCCATCCACTATGTAGTGTAGGGAAGCCAGCCTGGCCACCCCATCCACTATGTAGTGTAGGGAAGCCAGCCTGGCCACCCCATCCACTATGTAGTGTAGGGAAGCCAGCCTGGCCACCCCATCCACTATGTAGTGTAGGGAAGCCAGCCTGGCCACCCCATCCACTATGTAGTGTAGGGAAGCCAGCCTGGCCACCCCATCCACTATGTAGTGTAGGGAAGCCAGCCTGGCCACCCCATCCACTATGTAGTGTAGGGAAGCCAGCCTGGCCACCCAACCCACTATGTAAATAAACAGACGATGCTTCTGGTTATGGTTCATAAACATTCATACAAACATCTTACATCATGTACAAGTTGTCTCCACAGTGGTTCAGTGGAATAAATAATGACCAACACTTCCATTCTCATGTAATTTTTAAAAGGAATGGTGCTCTGACAAATTGTTATTACAAATTATTAAAAGTTATTATTATTTACAAGTTATTATTACAAATTATTATTGCAAGTTATTATTATTATAATCATAATAAAAAAGAAGCACTAAACCCACAAGGGTCGTAAATTGCTATATATAGAGTGAAGGCATGGGGATCAACAACATCCAGTCACCTAAAACCCCTCATTACCCAGCAAAAGGCAGCAGTAAGAATGATAAATTCCCATTCCCACCAACATACTCCACCAATTTTCAAAAGTCTGAATCTGCTCACCATTAAGAATGTCCATTCTTATTCATGTACCTACTACATACACAGAACAATACAGGCAAATATAAACCCTCCACTCAAACTTCTCACCAACTTAAACAGGACACATGATGACAACATGAGACACAGATCTCTTTTTGATATACCTCGTGTCCATATCACACTGTATAAAAACTCTATGCACATAAAGGACCCTAAAATATGGAATTCATTACCATTAGATATTAAAGTAACCCAGTCTGAAAATCAGTTTAAGACTCTTCTTGAAAGCCACTTAATCACCCTAGACTAAATGCTAAATACTCAGTACACACATACTCACCTATGTACTCCCACATCATAACTTCAACAATCACTTTGAACCTTTTATCCACTGTTGACAGGAATATAATTGAACCATTGTTTTCACAAAAAGCATTTTAGACTATATGAATATATCCTTTGTCTTATACAAATTTAATTCACTTATAATTAATAATCTACTGTTCAACTATGAAATAATTACTGTCCTACTGTACAACAATGATAAAATCCTGTGTTAAGTAGTCTGTAAGCCAATAATGTTAAGTTGGCCCATAATGCCTAGGTATAATAGAGGCTCTCTTTGCATTGCAACCCACTATTGTAAATATAAAATCTCAATGTACTGTTTGCAAAGACGTAAAATAAATAAATAATAAAGGAATATTTATCTACAGTTATGCCCCAGTGTTTGACTAGAGAAAACGTAATTCTTCCGACACTCCTACAGAGCCGCTTTGTAAACAAATCTCATATTTATGTCAATTTTTTTTCTGTGGGTGTATGTATAATGTTTATATGCTATGTAACGTGTTTCTTATATAATTTTGAAGAAAATATCATAGACGGATTAATAAAAATGTCTTTATTAATGTAAAATATGACATTTAATGTGCCCAAGAGAGATTATTATTATATAGTATTATGTACTATGGCATCAGGAATAGAAAGACTCTTAGTGATTTTAATGCGTACCTACACGCCAGCACAGTCTTTAAGTATATTTAGGAACAGGTACACATAAGCATAATTATCAGAGTACATATATAATACGCAATAACTTTAAAACACTTGAAATTTTGGAAAGTTTCCAGACATAATAGATGTGCTCACGAAGAATGTAAACAAACCGGGTGGGACGCGCTGTATTTGAAAGACCACTTGCCGTATAGCAATTTTGGTCATAATTTGAAATTGCCACATTAGTGGAATGCCATAAAGCGGGGCCCTACTGTACTGATTTTCATGCAATAATTTGAGTGCTGCATCTGATTAGCTTGAAGCTTTCCACACTCGTGTGATAGAGCAACCAATGATTATTATAATCAAAACCAAGCACTAAACCCACAAGGGTCATACAGCACTTAAAGCAATCAATGTGCAGCTTCAGGCTTAATGTGCTTGTACATTTTAGAATATTGATGTCTCTGGTCCCTTTGAAAGGTTTGATTATTATAATCATGATAGGGCATTAAACCTTTAAGGGTCATACAGCACTGAAAGGCTTAAATAAGATATGGACCGTCAGTTCTTATGAAGGCTTTTTTTTAATTACCTTTAAATCTTTAACATTAATATTTAACTACATTATCAACTTGTGCTATTATGCACTAATCCAGTCATGTGCATTGAGGTATAAGGGGCTGGGGTTACGGAATACGGGATACCTTCCTCGGATCACGATCATTATTATTAACACACTGGCCACCTCCCACCATGGTAGGGTGAATATCAAAATGGTATACAATACCGACAGGTTGGTAGGTAAGACACATAGGCAACAGTTAGGCAACTTTATTCCGAAAAATTTCACCTACACAGTAGGCTTCTTCAGTCGAATACAGAAAGCAGGCAGCCTACTGTGTAGGCGAAACATTTCGGAATAAAGCTGCCTAACTGTTGCCTATGTGTCTTACCTACTATGGTAGGATGAACCAAAAATGGAAGCCTTACCATCACTCATTCATCAGCTATAATAATTTATCATAATAATGTCTTTATTTCTACAAGTACATATACAAGGTATACAGGCCTACAGGTACCTGTTTTATTGATGGGTGAACATAGACAACCGGTGTAAAGAAACACGCCCAATGTTTCTACTCTCGCTGGGAATTGAACCCAGACTCTCGCTGTGTGAAGCAAGAGCTTTAGCCACCAGGCCACAGGGCTGCAGACACAGTTATTCAAATGACCCTCCAAAATATATAATCCCCACCCATCCTTCAGGGCACATGCACATTTCCCATGTCTAGGACTTGAGTCAACCAACTGGCTTTCCCAAGTAATCCCTCCCAATACTACCCCATTCGTACTCCAACAGCACATCGAACCCTAAAAAACCACCTGCCTTCACTTATTCTGATCTAAGTTACACCCACACAAAACCATGCTGAATGCTCAAACCCCTAGCACCCTAGCCTCCTCCTTGGGACCATCTCGATCCCTCCACCCAACCCCAGATTCATACACTTTCCCTGTTTATCCTGTTTCACTCCATCCTATCTAAACGTCCACCCCTTCTAGCAGATATACTCTTGGCAGCTTCTCAGTCTTCAATTTTTATGCTCCCAGCTCTATGCAGACACCACATAACACCCTCAAATATGACATCCCCACCACCTCCAGCCTTCTTGTTGCAACGTTTAAAGTCTTTATGTCTCAAACTCACAGAGGATTAGCATCACTACAATCCAGCACACTTTCCCCAACAGTTCCACAGATAAACTTTCCTCCTTCCAGAGATGCCTCAACACACCACCTACCTCATTCCCCTCACCCACCTCACTGTTATCTCAACTCTCTCAGACCTCCCCACTGTCGCATCTATGTACTCTCAAACATCCGAACACATTCACTTCCTCCATACTCATTCACTCCAATTTTTCACTGCCAAATCCCCTTGGCAGTCTCATCACCTCACCCTTGCCTATGTTTGTTTCCAACTTCCTACCCTTACCCTCCAAAACTTCCCCAACATTTTAGAATCTTCCAATATTCATCAAGTAAGCTGTGCATACCTGGAGAGGGGTTTTGGGGGTCAACGCCCCCGCGGCCCGGTCTGTGACCAGGCCTCATGGTGGATCAGGGCCTGATCAACCAGGCTGTTGCTGTTGGCCGCACACAACCTGACGTATGAACCATAGCCCGGCTAGTCAGGTACTGACTTTAGATGCCTATCCAGAGCCTTCTTGAAGACAGCCAGGGATCTATTGGTAATCCCCCTTATGTATGCTGGGAGGCAGTTGAACAGTCTTGGGCCCCCTCACACTTATTGTGTTGTCTCTTATCGTGCTAGTGGCACCCGCTTTTCATTGGGGGATGTTGCATTGTCTGCTGAGTCTTTTGCTTTCTTAGGGATAGATTTTCATGTGCAAGTTTGGTACTAGTCCCTCTAGGATTTTCCAAGTGTGTGTAATCCTGTATCTCTCCCGCCTGCGTTCTAGGGAGTATAGGTTGTAGAATTTCCAGCATTCCCAGTAACTGAGACGTTTTATCGCAGTTGTGTGTGCAGTGAAGGTTCTCTGTACATTTTCTGGGTCAGCAATTTCACCTGCCTTGAAAGGTTCTGTAATGCGCAGCAATATCCCTGCCTAGATAGAACAAGCGACCAGAAGAGTGTCATCATAGGTTTGGCATCCCTAGTTTTTAAGGTTCTTATTATCTATCCTGTCATTTTTCTAGCAGATGCGATTGATACAGTGTTGTGGTCTTTGGAAGTGAGATCCTCTGACATTATCACTCCCATGTCTTTTACATTAATTTCTGTCTCTATTGTGTGGTTGGAATTTGTTTTATATGTTTTCCATATTGGAGGAATTGAAATTTCTCATCACTGAACTTCATATTATCTGCTGCCCATTTAATGATTTGGTTAATGTCCGCCTGGAGTCTTGCAGTGTCTTCAATGGAGGAAACTGTCATGTAAATTTGGGTGTCATCTGCAAAGGAAGACACGGTGCTGTGGCTTACATCTCTGTCTACGTCAAATATGAGGATGAAGAACAGGATGGGAGCGAGTAGTGCCTTGTGGAATAGAGCTTTTCACAGTAGCCATCTCAGACTTTACTCTGTTTACTACTGCTCTTTGTGTTCTATTTGTTAGGAAGTTATAGATCCATCTACCAACTTTTCCTGTTATTCATTTATCACACATTTTGTGCAGTATTACACCATGGTCACACTTGTCAAAGGCTTTTGCAAAGTCTGTGTATACTACATCTGCATTTTGTCTGTCTTCTAGAGCATCCAGGACCTTGTCATAGTGGTCCAGTAGTTGGGACAGGCAGGAGTGACCTGCTCTAAACCCGTGTTGCCCTGGGTTGTGTAAGTGATGGGTATCTAGATGAGTGGCAATCTTGCTTCATAGAACCCTTTCAAAGATTTTTATGATATGGGATGTTAGCACTATTGGTCTGTAGTTCTTAGATATTGCTTTACTGCCACCTTCGTGGAGTGGGACTATGTTGTTTTTAGCAGCTGTGGGATGACCCGTGTGCCCATGCTCCCTCTCCATAGGATGTTAAAAGCACATGATAGGGGTTTCTTGCAGTTCTTGATGAACACTGAGTTCTACAATTCTGGGCCTGGGGCAGAGTGCATGGGCATGTCATTTATCACCTTTTTGAAGTCATCTGGCATCAGGATAATATCAGATAGGTTTGAGTCTACCAAATTCTGTCTCTCGCTCATAAAAAAATTATTTAGGTCTTTGACTCTCAGTCTGGTTAGCAGCTCGCTAAAAACCCAAGTCATATTGGGACTTAAGTTGTTCACTCATTTCCTTGCTGTCATCTGTGTAGGACCCATCTTGTCTAAATAGGAGCCCAATAATGGATGTTGTTCTCAACTTAGATTTGGCATAAAGAAATATTTGAGGTTTCTTTCAATTTCATTCCGCCGCAGATCTGCAGTGTTTAGCGGAGTGTCCAAAACGCCAGCAGTTATGACACTGTTGGGGAGTGGAAACTAGGCAATGTCCCGCAATATAGACAGAGGACGGAAGTTAATGGCAGTCGAAGGTTAAACGAGCAATGTTACTAGGAAAATGCCTCCGCCCATGAGCAGGCAGGATGTATGTATCTACCTTGAGAACAGGGAGGCTCTGAAGGGCTGATTGTTCTAAAATATCCTCGCCTCAAGACAAAAAAATCACTTTGTACAATGGTATGTGGTAAGACCACAGTACCACTGCAAGAATTAAGAGTAGTGTGCTTACGAACAGTGACTGGTATGTTATCTATGGAAGAGATGCAGGAGAGAGTATGAGTTTGCTCTGAATTCTGCACTGTTACGGCACGCACACCGCTTCGAAGAGTGTGGAAGGATATACTTTGGCCAACATGCTGTAAAAGAATTTTGCGTACTCGTTAGTCTGGTATGTAAAGGCAGTGAGTGTCGAGTAGGTTGTAGAGTGGTCATCAACGAACTGTCGTCAGTAGGTTGCCTTGGACGCTTAGGAGTAAAACCGTGGGTGGTCTGACCTGAGGGAGGTGGGCGATCCAAGAACCATCTTACTGTATTTAGGGAAGCTGGACACATTGTGAAAGGCGTGCTAGAAGCAGCAGCATGAACAGAAGTGGGTGACACCGCAGCACCTGAAGCAGGTGACGAGGTGTCACCAGCAGAAGGTACAGGGGTACGAGAAGCCGAGAGAATGGTCCGATAACGAAGCCAGGTCAGAATGAACAGGGTGTGGGATCAGAATGGGGCCTGGGAGGAGGAAGGGTTTCACAGGGCAAAGACTCCATAATAATAGGTGCATCTTCTGTAATATCTTCTTTCTTATTAAGAAAAAAAGAAAGAAGGAAAGAAAAAAAAGAAGGAAAGAAAAAAAAGAAGGAAAGAAAAAAAAGGAAAGAAAAAAAAAGAAGGAAAGCGGAGGGACAGTCGCTAGGAGGTATGGAGGGGCCAAAAGCTCCTCCCCTCATCCGAGAGGGCCTCGAGCTCACTGGCAGTGAAGATGCAGTGTAGAACCCATGCCATAACCTACCTTTCACACCAGGAAACCAGCACTCTAAGATAGCAGTCTCACATCCACCGAGCTACCTTGGCAGACAAACGAAAGGACAGTCGGAAACCTGCCAAAAAGCATACTTCCTTCAGCTGCCACCCCACCCAGAACCGACAGGCAGCTTCTGAAGATACACCCATCATCTAAAGGGCACCCTGCCCACGACCCAGAAATCTGGGAAGGGAGCAGGGCATCCTCATACAATTGAGATTCCACGGCAAACTACACCACCCCCGAGCAACTTCATGGAGGGGGACGAACCCTGGCACGCCACCCCCACTTAGAAACAACCGTAATGCCAGAGGGAAGGACCCCAGAGGCTATGAACAGGATGGGGAAAAAGGGGAGGGGAGGGAAGGGGAAAAAAAAAAGAGGGGGTATGGGGAGGAAGGGATAGGGAAAGGAGGATTGGGGGGTACTTAGACTCAGTCTAAGGAAGGAGACCAAAGGAATTGATTTCTGAGACCAATAGCCTCTTTGCCATGTCATGGAGCACCCCTTGAAGAGGACTGATTGTATTGTTCCATTACTTTTCTCTCAGTTGTTTGTAAACAGATCAAGAGCATGATATTTGTTTTCAAGTGAATATTTGACTCATTACCTTTAAACTTCTGGAAAATCTGAGACAACATATGCTGTAAATAGTTTATTTATGAATGGTGTTAACATTGAAATGATGCTATATTTACTTAATTCTTGAAAATTTAGCAAACTTCTCATTCTTAGAAATGATATACAACTTTCCCTATATATTAAAAAAAAAAAATTATACTTTGTAGAAAAATCTCCCCCATAGTTTACTGGTGGTGTACTTCAAGTGTTACTCCAGTAACCATTACCATAACGGTTTGCAAGAACTGACTTACAGCACCAATTGATAAACATTATAACTATTTGCTTGTGCTGGAGCTCACACATTATAAAACAAAAGGCTCTTCATTAAGGGTTTTTTCATTAGCTACTTGAAAATATAAAAGTTTCCCAAGAATTACCATGGAAGAAATTGAGTTTAAAACGGTATGCAAGCCAAAAAATTTTATTACTTAGCAAATATGTATATTTTGAGAAAATACAAAGCAAAAGTGTAAGTAATATTACCATAAAAGTTTTTTATGAATGAATATTGTATTATAGTTTAAAGTTTACTGTGAACAAAGTCAAGTTACTAAAAACTTTATTATAAAATGCAGAAATATTGTCTTCAAAAAATGTGGTAAGGTAATGCAGTTTCTTCTCTTGTTTATTCACCAGCAGGCCAACTAATTCCACAATGCGCAAGAAGGCATGCCAAGAAAACTTTCCAAAAATAGGGTGAATTAATATTATATACCAAGCACTAAATTCACAAACAGGATAGAGCAATGCTTAATTGTATCAGTGTTTCCGATTATACAGTACTGATTTATATAGGCCTAATACAATGCTGGTAATTTAAGACAAAATATGGCTTTTGTGATATTTTAATACTTTAATGAGGGAATTATGATAAATCATCCCAGACATTATCATTATTATTTAAAAATTAACATCAATTAATGATTCAATTAAATATGGTAACATGAATAACCCAGAAACTACATTATTTGTTTGGCTAAGAACTTAAGATAATCTAGTCTGCTTTTAATGCAGGGTAAGAGAACAAGCAAATTTCTGCTATACACTGTGAAGTGTATTACATACTGCTAGAATTTCAAATAATGGTATAAAGCGAGACTGTATTTAATCCAAAAAAATCTAACTGCAGTATATTAAACTTTTTATTATCTTCATAGCATCTAAATGGAAAACAAATCTCTCTAAATATATATATATATATATATATATATATATATATATATATATATATATATATATATATATATATATATATATATATATATATATATATATATATATATATATATATATATATATATATATATATATATATATATATATATATATATATATATATATATATATATATATATATATATATATATATATATATATATATATATATATAAATATATATATATATATATATATATATATATATATATATATATATATATATATATATATATATATATATATATATATATATATATATATATATATATATATATATATATATATATATATATATATATATATATATATATATATATATATATATATATATATATATATATATATATATATATATATATATATATATATATATATATATATATATATATATATATATATATATATATATATATATATATATATATATATATATATATATATATATATATATATATATATATATATATATATATATATATATATATATATATATATATATATACACACACACACATTAAATATTACATGTTTTCATGCAGTGATATATTAGGATAAGTATCAGAATGAAAACCAATATAATGTATAAAATTTAGTTATAAAGACTTCCAAGCTCTTTTCCTGGGCTTTAATTAATTATGTATGCATGTCCATTGTCTTTACTGGTATAAAATCTCTAAGGAAGTTCATCCTTAATGCTAACATCACCAATGCTACTCCGACAGGAGCAATCCATGCTTATATAATGCACTTTAAACTATTCTGAATAGCCATTACAGTACAGAAGCCAAAGAAATAATAAAAATAATTTTCCACCCTGTATGCCATCATGGCTGGTAAAAACTGCACATATTAACTCTGATAGAAGCCACTGAGCTTACATACTTGTGAAAAGAGGTATGTACAGTACCTCTGACAATACATGAAGTTAAAACATGGTGTTCAAGGTAGATACTGAAGGTTAATTATCATATCACTGATATTCATAGTACATAAAATGATAACCCATTATATTGTCACACTAATAGATTAATAACCAGCATCAGATTTTACAAGCAAACTGATTACATAAATCAAACTCAGTCTCAGTATATTCAAGGGGTTAGTTTTGTATAATCTCCTTGAACCTTATGAAAATTTACTCCAATACATTCCAAAACACTAATCCTTGTTTATATAAATTTCCTTAGCAATGTTCTCCTAAAAATTATCTGGACTAAATCAAACCAGATAATTATTTAACTGAAAATGCATAGCCAAATTCAATAGAAAAAATGTAAAATAGACACAATATGAATGTTATTATTTACTGTCAAAAATACCTTAGCAAAGAAATATGCTAACACCTTGTATATATTATTGCAATATTTTATAGAAAAGGAAACTTTCCAAGTTTCTGCACATTAAATAAATGGATGAAAGTTCACCTGTGAATACACACACAGCCATAAGAGACATTATCCAAGCAAATAATTTGAATATGTATTTATGAACGAAGAGCAACAAATTGATTGAAGGCATCAAGAATATGAGGATCAAGATCTTGAGTAAAGAGCAAGGTGCTCAGCGTCTGACTGTAACGCTCCACTTGTGTGTTGTGCTAGTAGAAAGACAATACATGAGCATTTGTTACTAACACATTCTAAATTTTAATGATCAAATGACAAAATTGAATTAAAATAACATGAAGTCTTGGAATGAAGTAATGTTACAGCCCTTACCATATTTATATAAAAAAACAATTTAAAGAATTTAAGAAATACAGCAAACTCTCTCAAAGGGAAAGAGATATATTACTGAAAATCTGTGGCTAACAGAAATTTGAGGTATGTGAAGTGAAGAACATGAAAAAAAATTTGGTTATGTTACAGACAACTCCATATTTGCCAAATAAGTTCTATGTAATATTCTCTTAAGTATGAATTACAGTACTACAATTTATCTTACCTTACATTTTTAGATATTTCACTAGTACGTATTCCTTCTACTCTATCAACTGAGTACAAAACAAATGCCCATTTACCTATTTCAACTACCCAATAGTGATCAGAAATTGGCAATTCAACCAATTTCACATAAAATTAAAAAACTGCCAATTTAAAAACAGGGTCCAGAATAAACAAAGTAGACATTCCTGGCACTAAAAAAAACATTTCCTCTGTTTCTAAGTCACATCTCTAAACTTGCTAAGATTTACTGTTATGCATACTACCGCATTATTGTACTAATTGTATAAATAATGTCGATGCATTCCTCAATACACATTAGACTGGCCAGTTAAATGCATACTGGACAAGTGATGTCATCTGTGTAATCTGGAATATTGGCAAAAATCGAACATTTCTGCTACACTGACCTCAATTTCAAGCTACTTTCAGTCCTGAAACCAATCAAAATCATCTTTATTTCTGTAATATATTCTATCAAGTGAGACGAAGAAACCAAGAATACAACCATAAAAACCACACGAAAGTACACCTTAAAGTTGTTGTTTTAAACCAAAAACACGGTCACAGTTTTTTTCTCATTATGCACTGCATGCTGCAGGATTTAATATGGTGCACACAGACCCATTCTCTCACATCTAGGCCCAAATTTACCACTCATAGCTTAACTGAGTGACCTGAGCTCATGGCAAATTACAATGGGACTGATCCTGGCTTCAAAGCCATAATACAACAGGACTGACACCGAAAGGGTTAATAATGACACCAAAGTGCAAGAGCAGTTATGCTGGCAGTTCTTTAAACTTACGAGAAGCCATTAAGTGCTTCCCATCATGAAAAAATGCTAATTCTCGACTTATTGTACATAATTTATCAATTATATTTTATCATAGGTATGTGTGTATGTAAAGGGAAAACAATTTATACATAGGGTTCACTACTATCCTTGGTTTTGGGTATCCACAGTACAGCAGTCCCCCATGGATATGGGGGACTACTGTACAGTATATTAATTTTTTATGCCTAGCTCTACTGCTCCCTTATTACAGTCAAATCTCGGTTGTCAATAGCATTACTTGTCGAATAAATCAGTTTTCGAATGAGGTGCTTGAGAAACAATGTCTTGGTTTTTGTGCATTCTCTTGGTTGTCAATGGACAGGTTTTCACATACAGTGGACCCCCGCATAGCGACCTTAATCCGTGCAAGAGGGCTGGCTGTTATGCGAAATGTTCAGTATGCGAATGAATTTTCCCCATAAGAAATAATGGAAATCAAATTAATCCGTGCAAGATACCCAAAAGTATGAAAAAAAAAAATTTTACCACATGAAATATACATTTTCCTACACACAAAGAGAAGGATACATGCACAATAGTAGAGTAGTACATGCACAATATATATTGTGCATGTACTACTCTACTAAATGAAGAATAAATGACACTTACCTTTATTGAAGATGCAGCAATGACTGATGAGACACTATGTCCTGGGAGTGCCTTTTCCTCCTGAGTACTGTAGGTCCTGTTTGGTATTTTCTTCCAGAACAGGCCTTATCACACTGTGTATGCCACTACGATTCTTAAATCTCTCAAACCAACCTTTGCTGGCTCTAAATTCACCAATATGAGCACTAGTTCCAGGCATTTTCCCTGTTCACCTGGGTGTTAGTCGACTGGTGTGGGTTGCATCCTGGGAGACAAGATTAAGGACCCCAATGGAAATAAGTTAGTCTTCGATGACACTGACTTTTTTGGGTTATCCTGGGTGGCAAATCCTCTGGGGTTAATTGTTTCTTGGTATTCTCAATAAGCCACACCAACAACGGTGGTACAGCAGCAGCAGCAGCTGACGGTGGTACAGCAGCAACAGACGATGCTACAGCAGCAACAGACGATGCTACAGCAGCAGCAGACGATGCTACAGCAGCAACTGACGATGTTACAGCAGCAGCAGATGATGCTACAGCAGCAGCAGAAGATGCTACAGCAGCAGCAGCAGCTGACGGTGGTACAGCAGCAACAGACGATGCTACAGCAGCAACAGACGATGCTACAGCAGCAGCAGACGATGCTACAGCAGCAACTGACGATGTTACAGCAGCAGCAGACGATGCTACAGCAGCAGCAGCAGCAGACGATGCTACAGCAGCAGCAGCAGCAGACGATGCTACAGCAGCAGCAGCAGCTGACGGTGGTACAGCAGCAACAGACGATGCTACAGCAGCAACAGATAATGCTACAGCAGCAGCAGACGATGCTACAGCAGCAGCAGACGATGCTACAGCAGCAGCAGCAGCTGACGGTGGTACAGCAGCAACAGACGATGCTACAGCAGCAACAGACGATGCTACAGTAGCAGCAGACGATGCTACAGCAGCAGCAGACGATGCTACAGCAGCAGCAATGATGCTACAGCAGCAGCAGACGGTACTACAGCAGCAGCAGCAGCTGACGGTGGTACAGCAGCAGCAGCTGACAGTGCAGCAGCAGCTGACAGTGCAGCAGCAGCTGACGGTGATACAGCAGCAGCAGCAGCAGCTGTACCACCAATAGTAGCGATGGTTGATTGGGGTTTATTATACAACCTGGCCAGCTCGGAGACACGCACTCCACTTTCATACTTATCAATGACCTTTTTCTTCATCTCCATAGTAATTCTCACCCTTATTGCTGTAGGGTTGGCACTAGAAGCTTTCTTGGGGCCCATGGTCACTTATTTTCCAGAAAAAAAATCACCAAAAACACTGTAATAATACGAAATGTTCCGATTGTATGCTTGGATGTTACCGCGGAGGCTGGCTGGTAAACAATGCCACCGGTGGAACATGTGAGCGTGGCTCAGGCCGCACATTGGACGCGTCTCGGACGAAGGGCGGTGAGCGGGTTTTTGGGCGGTATGCGAGGCAAAATTTTTGCAATCAAAGCGTCCGGTATGCGGATTGTACGGTATGCGATGCGTCCGGTATGCGGGGGTCCACTGTTTATGGAATGGGGCAAAGCAGCTCAGGTCAAATGCTCATGGAATGCACACTGGACAATGGGTTGGGAGTGTGGGGTATGAGTCAGTATAGCCACTAACCTGCATGCTATAAACATCTCTTGAGCTTTTGTTGTGCATCTTGTGAACTTTTTTTGTTATTTTGCAGTTTTGGTGCAATTTTTTTTTGTGAGATGAGCCATTATGAGTCCAAAGAAGGATAAAGAGGTGAAAGCAAAAAGAAAAGTTGTAAAAAGCACTGTTGAGTTTAAAAAAAAATGAAGCTGTTAGAAAGTATGAAGATCGGCTCTGCATGGTTGATATAGCAAAACGTTTTGGTAAATCAGTGTCTACTAACAGAACGATATTGGGCCAAAGAGAAAAATTACAGCAGCTGACATTGCAAAAGGTGCAAAAGTGATATCAAAACGAAGGCCATAAATTTCTGAGCAGATTGAAAAACTCTTGTTGATTTGGACAAACAAAAATCAGTTACAGGGTGAGTGTGTTTCAGAGGTCATTATTTGTGAAAAAACAATGCAGTTGCATGATGACTTGAAAAAAACAAAGAAGTGCTGAAACTCGATCCCTCCTTCAAGGCTAGTAGGGGTTGGTTTGATAATTTTAAGGAAAAAAGTGGCATTCATACATAGTGTTGCTAGGCATGGGGAAACTCCCAGTGCTCAAAAAGTGGCTGTTGAAAAGTATGTTACTGAATTCCAAGAGTACATGGAGGCTGAAGGGTTTGTCCCCCAACAAGTGTTTAACCCCATAACTGTCCAAACGTAGATCTACATTTTCACTGCTAGCCTTCCGAATCAAGCCTCTAATCACTCAGCGACGTACTCATTTACTGATGACTCGGACTTGTGACAGGCTCTAACCAGTATGCATACCTAAATAATGTATATCAGAACTAATTTCATCTACAGTGGACCCTCAGTTATCGGCTGAAATCCATTCCAGAAGCACGGCCTAAAACTGAAATGGCCAAAAACCGAAATAATATTTCCCATAAGAATTAATGTAAATACAATTAATCCGTTCCAGACAAAAATATTCACAATTTTTTTTAACAATTTTTTTTAACAATTAAATCAGTATTACACACCTTTATTGAAGACTAATGCTGGTTTCTGGAATGCCTGCTACACTTCCTGCATGTCTACTACACTCCCTGCATGCCTGCTACACTTCCTGCATGTCTACTACACTCCCTGCATGCCTGCTACACTCCCTGCATGCCTGCTACACTCCCTGCCTGCCTGTTACACTCCCTGCCTACCTGCTACTCTCTCTGCAACCCTGTACACTCCCTGCCTGCTACACTCCCTGCCACACTGCTACAGTCCCTGCCGGCCTGCTACACTCCCTGCCACCTGCTACACTCCCTGCCACCCTGTTACACCCCATGCCTGCCTGCTACACCCCCTGTCACCCTGCTACACTCCCTGCCTTCCTGCTACACAACCTGCCTGCCTGCCTGCTACACTCCCTGCCACCCTGCTACACTCCGTGGCTGCCTGCTACACTCCCTGCATGCCTGCTACACTCACTGAATGCCTGCTACACTCCCTCCATGCCTGCTACACTCCCCGCCTGCTACACTTCCCGTCGGCCTGCTACACTCCCCGCCTGCCTGCTAGACTCCCTGCATGCCTGCTACACTCCCTGCATGCCTGCTGCACTCCCTGCATGCCTGCTACACTTCCTGCATGCCTGCTACACTTCCTGCATGCCTGCTGCACTTTCTGCATGCCTGCTGCACTCCCTGCATGCCTGCTGCATTCCCTGCATGCCTGCTACACTCCCTGTATGCCTGCTACACTTCCTGCATGCCTGCTACACTCCCTGTGTGCCTGCTACACTCCCTGCATGCCTGCTACACTCTCTGTATGCCTGCTACACTTCCTGCATGCCCACTACACTTCCTGCATGCCCGCTACACTCCTTGCATGCCCGCTACACTCCCTGCATGCCCGCTACACTCCCTGCATGCCCGCTACACTTCCTGCATGCCTGCTACACTCCCTGCATGCCTGCTACACTCCCTGTATGCCTGCTACACTCCCTGTATGCTTGCTACACTTCCTGCATGCCTGCTCCACTCCCTGTATGCCTGCTACACTCCCTGTATGCCTGCTACACTTCCTACATGCCTGATACACTCCCTGCATGCCTGCTACACTCCCTGTATGCCTGCTACACTTCCTGCATGCCTGCTACACTTCCTGCATGCCTGCTACACTCCCTGTATGCCTGCTACACTTCCTGCATACCTGCTACACTCCCTGTATGCCTGCTACACTTCCTGCATGCCTGTTACACTTCCTGCATGCCTGCTACACTCCCTGTATGAATGCTACACTCCCTGTATGCCTGCTACACTTCCTGCATGCCAGCTACACTCCCTGTATGCCTGCTACACTATCTTTATGCCTGCTACACTATCTGTATGCCTGCTACACTCCCTGCATTCCTGCTACACTATCTGTATGCCTGCTACACTATCTGTATGCCTGCTACACTCCCTGTATGCCTGCTACACTCCCTGCCTTCCTGCTACCCTCCATGTATGCCTGCTACACTTCCTGCATGCCTGCTACACTTACTGCATGCCTGCTACACTCCCTGCATGCCTGCTACACTTCCTGCAAGCCTGCTACACTCTGTATGCCTGCTACACTCCCTGTATGCCTGCTACACTCCCTGCATGCCTGCTACACTTCCTGCAAGCCTGCTACACTCACTGTATGCCTGCTACACTCACTGTATGCCTGCTACACTCACTGTATGCTACACTTCCTGCATACCTGCTACACTCCCTGTATGCCTGCTACACTCACTGTATCCCTCCTATACTCCCTGTATGAATGCTACACTTCCTGCATACCTGCTACACTCCCTGTATGCCTGCTACACTCACTGTATCCCTCCTATACTCCCTGTATGAATGCTACACTTCCTGCATGCCTGCTACACTCACTGTATGCCTGCTACAATTCGTGCATGCCTGCTACACTTCGTGCATGCCTGCTACACTCACTGTATGCCTGCTACACTTCATGCATGCCTGCTACACTCACTGTATGCCTGCTACACTCCCTGTATGAATGCTACACTTCCTGCATGCCTGCTACACTCCCTGTATGCCTGCTACACTTTGTGCATGCCTGCTACACTCACTGTATGCCTGCTACACTCCCTGTATGAACGCTACCCTCCCTGCATGCCTGCTACCCTCCATGTATGCCTGCTACACTTCCTGCATGCCTGCTACACTCCCTGCATGCCTGCTACACTTCCTGCAAGCCTGCTACACTCTGTATGCCTGCTACACTCCCTGTATGCCTGCTACACTTCCTACATGCCTGCTACACTCCCTGCATGCCTGCAACACTTCCTGCAAGCCTGCTACACTCACTGTATGCCTGCTACACTCACTGTATGCCTCCTATACTCCCTGTATGAATGCTACACTTCCTGCATGCCTGCTACACTCCCTGTATGCCTGCTACACTCACTGTATCCCTCCTATACTCCCTTTATGAATGCTACACTTCCTGCATGCCTGCTACACTCCCTGTATGCCTGCTACACTTCGTGCATGCCTGTTACACTCACTGTATGCCTGCTACACTTCATGCATGCCTGTTACACTCACTGTATGCCTGCTACACTCCCTGTATGAATGCTACCCTCCCTGCATGCCTGCTACCCTCCCTGTATGCCTGCTACACTTGTAGACAGCCTGTACTGTCTGCACAGACAGCCCATGCTGTCTGCCAGCTTAGTTCATATTTCGCGCCACTCAGATGCTGCCCTCTGTAGACAGGCCTCTCGGTAGGCACGCCAGCCTGTCTGCCCTTGCCTCGCTCACTCACACAGCGGCCTAGCAGCAACACACAAGGCCTCCCAGCTCTCTCTCATGGGATGGCCCTGCCCAGGCCATGGGCACAAACACACAAGCCTGTGTACCCACCACGACTTAACAATAAAGTAAGAAGTCTCCGAAGATATATCATTAACCACCTGCTTGCAGCACCTACCAATAATCCCATTAAACATTGATAGCAGCGGTGGTCGCAGCAGTTGTTTGCCCAGAGAGAGGAAGGAAGAGGTATGAAGTCATCTTCACTTCATCATCCCATACAACAAGCATCCGTCTCTCAACGAGTTATCCTGATGTCGTGCCTGCCCGTTTGAGCATCCAGACACAGGTACAAGCAGGATCCAGGCCGAAATTTGCCGAAATTCTCCGAGAATTGTAAGTGACCCCACGCTACAGCGTCCCACACTGTTTCTCAAGTCACGTGTTCAGCGTCACTTGTATGTTGCTGATGTTGTTGTTCAGCTCAGCACAGCTGTTTCAGCAAGCCAGAGGTGAGCTTTGTGGTGATTTCTGCATCCAGTGTGAGCTTCTCCACATGTTTGTGGGTGGGGGAGGAGAAGAGGAAGTGGCCGTTCCTCACCTTGCCCATGCTCGCCCTACTCACGCTCACCTGTCTACCATACACTCACCACTGCCCACTCCCTCTGCTGTGTTTTCTGCTGTTTTCGTGTGAATTCATTGCCAGAACTGTGTATCCGAGTGCCCGAGGCCACTTGAAGCTACGTGGATCAGCATGCCACGTAGATCATGACACCACATGGATCACGACGCCACGTTGGGTGTGGGCGATGTCACTTGGATCTACCAGCCACGTGAGTTACCAGATGTCCTAGGCCACATGCTGTGGTCTGCTGCCCACATCACATCGGCGTCACCCACGATGCTGCCCGACTTCGTGACGTCACGATGTCTGCCTGATGCCACCTCGAGATGTGTGCTGACGTCATCACGCCTGACATCACATGATGTCACCATCGAGTGTTCAGTAATTATTAAAGTATTGTCGAGAAGATTAAGAGAAGATGTATGTCGTGTGTTAATTCCTCTCAGTCAGTGTTCTCACATGTTAGTGTACCGCATGTACCGCGGTGTGTTTAAAGTTTCCGTGTGTCCAGTGAGGTCTGAGCCAGACCTGAGTAGCACCACTGTGTTAAGTCACCCGTGTGACCAGTGTGTTTGACAGCTGATGTCAAGACAGCCCCGAGTGACCGAGCCCTCTTGTACAGAAAGCTTTAATGCTCGTCGCTCGTGATGTTCTGCAGAATAGTACCTGCTACGATTCCCATCGAGATTTGTTTCACTTCACCTCCAGACCGTCAGAGTGCAGTTATATGTAGAGAAACAAGTCTGGGGACGCTTAGACTAACCTCTGCTATAACTCCAACTGCCGAGAGAATGACACACTGTGTCAGCCTCGTGTCACAAGCTTCAGTGAGCAGCCTGCACAAAGAAGATGTCACTTTGACTGCTAGCTCTCTCACATGATGTTACGACTCCCAGATGTTTCGCCCAGTCGTCTCTGCCACGACTCGCTCCACAACTCGCTCCACGCTCGCCGGCAGTGACAGCCCAGCGACAGTACCAGTCGAGAAGTGTCCTCCTGAGTCGCTTGCCAGAAGTCCTGCCCAGTTGCCAAGTTTTGTCGACGCCTCACTCGAGGGCACCAGCATGTCGTGCCCCAGGTTGAGTGAAAACCTGCAGCGACTCCTACGATGACTGCTTCACCGTTCCAGAGGAGACCGTACCCTGTTACGTCACAGCTCAGCCGCAGCGATGTCTCCCGTGTTGCAGTATCTGTCCAGACGCAGGAAGGCGTGCAGTGATGCCCTTCGATGCTCACTGCCTATGACCACGATGTTTAGCACACCCCACATATTTTTTTCTTCCCTCCTTGTAGGAAGTTTTTTTTCCATATTCATATGTATATGTTTTTATTTTGTGTTCTGTGCCCTGTTCTTACGAGAGAGAGACCGAGCTCCTTTTACCACTAGTATTGTCGCGTCGGGACGACGCACGGTAGGTGGCCGAGCGTATGTAGACAGCCTGTACTGTTTGCACAGACAGCCCATGCTGTCTGCCAGCTTAGTTCATATTTCGCGCCACTCAGATGCTGTCCTCTGTAGACAGGCCTCTCGGTAGGCACGCCAGCCTGTCTGCCCTTGCCTCACTCACTCACACAGCGGCCTAGCAGCAAGACACAAGGCCTCCCAGCTCTCTCTCGTGGGATGGCCCTGCCCGGGCCATGGGCCCAAACACACAAGCCACCACGACTTAACAATAAAGTAAGAAGCCTCCGAAGATATATCATTAACCACCCGCTTGCAGCACCTACCAAACAAACCCATTAAACACACTCCCTGCATGCCTGCTACACTTCCTGCAAGCCTGCTACACTCTGTATGCCTGCTACACTCCCTGTATGCCTGCTACCCTCCCTGCATGCCTGCTACCCTCCCTGTATGCCTGCTACACTTCCTGTATGCCTGCTACACTCCCTGCATGCCTGCTACACTTCCTGCAAGCCTGCTACACTCTGTATGCCTGCTACACTCCCTGTATGAATGCTACACTCCCTGCATGCCTGATACACTTCATGCTTAAATTCCATGGTGATTCTCACTTTCCCCACTACAGGAACTTACTTTTCATTTGTTTTTGCTGCACATAAACATGTCTGTTTGTCTGTGTGTGCATCTTTCCATCTGCTTGTCTCTGTCTCAGGGAGCAGCTAGTAAACCTGTTGGTCTGTGGTTTATGTGCCGCTCCCTGACTGCTGAGCAAGTGACACTGCTATTACTTGCGTCATGTTTATTTATGTCATTTATCTACACTGTATAGCACTTTGCCTGGAATTTTTGGATTATCCTAAGTAATTTACAAGATGTATAATAACTGTACTTCTGTGTACATGTGAGAGACAGAGACAGACAGATATATAGACAGAGATATAGATAGAGATAAAGGCAAATAGGCAGAGATATAGACAGACAGAGAAAGCCAAAGCCAGCCAACCAGCCAGCTGGCCAGTCTGCCAAATACATAAGAACATAAGAAAGAAGGAACACCACAGCAGGCCTACTGGCCCATGCAAGGCAGGTCACTGTCACTCCCCGGCTTAGACCAATTGACCCACCTAGTCATGTTACATCCACTGAAGGAAGGAGCATGGCATCTGACCTAGTAGCACAAGCTAATCAGGTCCAACTCACACCCACCTACACCCACTCACACATTTATCTAACCTATTTTTACCTTCGTCTTAAAATGGGAGTGTTAATAGGACATGACAACAGTGAATCCCTGGTTTTTGCCATGCTATTTGCTCTAGCTGGCACTCAACTGAACTGGTGCTCCCACAAGGCACTGAGTGGTTCCTGACTTTTTTCATACCGGGCACACTGTGTGCAGACCCATTCTTTCATGTCTAGGCGACTCAGGCCTATCGAACCAAATCTGAAGGAGCGCTGCGCATGTGCACATAGATCTACGTGTAGACAGTTTACGGGTTAAGTACTGAAATGGTAATCAACCAGTTACAAACACATTGACAGGTGAACATTTTCACCTGCCTTGGTCACATACTATTGAAATATATACAAAGTATTTATAGGTCCCAGCAATGTTTTAGACATGGAGTATATGAAACTCCTTGAAGCACGGTGTAAAACGTGTGTCACTCCACTGTTGACGGTACAGCACTCTAATATTGATAATTGTGCACTGCTCCAGTGAACCTTGGCTTTATTTGTTCTCACTGTTAACACAAACACGTCTATGTATCTCTGTCTAGCTCAGTCTCTGTTTGTCTCTGCTTATCAGTCTTTCTGTCTGCCTGTGTGTCTGTCTTCCTGTCTCTGTCTGCTTGTCTCTGTCTCAGGGAGAGCCGCTCATGAACCAACAGGTATTACAAATAATGCTGAGTCACCACTTTTGATTCCTCAACATATGAAACTGCATATTACTTGCCAGTAATATGCAGTTATCTTGGGTAATTTACACTGTGTGAGATAACTGTACTTATATGTACCTGTGAGACAGAGACAGTGACAGAGAGAGACACAGGCATAGATACAGACAAATACAGACAGCCAAGGTCAATCAGCCAGCTGACCTGTTCAACATGTATTACACATAGGGCATAGGTTATAGGACATTCTGGCCAGATGACACTACCAGCGGTATCAAAATTGAAAGCATGTGGCACAAATGTTGTACATGGCCTATTATCGAGGTTTTGATATTTCCTCAACCACTTGTGGCCACATTCATCTCAAAGCCACTAAACTTGGGGTCAAAATACTTTTCTCCAAAAAGGGAAGTGTTAAATATGACATGGCACCAATGAATCCCTGGTGTTTGCCACGCTGTTTGCTCTAGCTGGCGATCAATTGAACTGGTGCTCCCACAAGGTACTAAGTGGTCCCACACCGCACACACACAAGTGTTAAAACCCATTCTATACTGACCAGGTATCTCAGGCCATTTCGTGCCAAATTTGGAGGTAGGAACAATAAAATGTCGATCTATGTTTGGAATTCTAGCAGTGAAAATGTAAATCTATGTTTGGACAGTTAAGGGGTTAATTGTGACAAGACAGGCCTCTTCCGGAAGAAAATGTCCAAGAGGACATGAATAACTGAAATGAAACGTCAATGCCAGGACACAAGCCAAATGAAAGACAAGCTCACTCTGTTATTGTGTGGTAATTCAAGTGGGGATTTGAAATTGAAGCCCTTACTTGTTTATCATTCTGAAAATCCACGAGTTTTTTAAGAACAATAATGTTATGAAAACAAATTGGCAGTTAAATTTTCATTTACTGTACAGTATTTCAGTTAAACTTTTATTTAGTATTCACTTTACTGTTTCTCTGTGATGACTAATTTTATACATTGTTCTAGTATGTAGTAGTTAGTACATTTTTTCCCACCAGTTTTGGTTGTCAAATCAACATCTACAACGAATTAAATTCTAAAACCAAGGTTCCACTGTATATAATAGTGTAAATATGTTATCAGGTTTTTATATATATTTGAAAGTGAAAAAAGGCTGTGCTTTACTTTACAGTGATTTTCACCTTACAAAAGTAGTCGGGAACCTAACTGGGAAATACAGGTGGGGCCTGCCTGTATATCGGCTATTTTGAGCAAAAGTACAAGCTACTTCCGGTCCTGAAACCCACTAAAATCATCTCTATTTCAGTAGAATGTCTTCCATTTTATCAAAAGATATCAAGGAACAGCCAAAAAACTAGAAAAACCATCTAAGTAAACACTTCAAAGTTATTTTAAACTATACACAGTCAGTTTTGCTTTTCCCATCATGCACCATGTGGGATAGGATTTTTTTTATACTGTGCACACTCACCATACAAACCCATTATCTCGTATCTAGGCCAAAAATTACTACTCACAGATTATCTGAGTGAGCTGAATTTATGACAGAACTACACGAGTGACCCTGGCCTCATGACATAGTTCTACGTAATGGCCACTAAAAAGGTTATTATAAGTATGAAGTACTACTTTTTTTTTTTTCAACAAACTGGCCATATCCCACTGATGCAGGGTGACCTAAAAAGAAAAACAAGTTTCTCTTTTTAAATTCAGTAAAATATACAGAAAGAGTTACTAGCCCCTTGCTCACAGCATTTTAGTCACCTCTTACGACACGCATTGCTTATGGAGGAAGAATTCTGCTCCACCTTCCCATAGAGATAAGCAGAAATAAACAAGAACTAGTAAGAAAATAGAAGAAAACCCATATGGGTGTGTGTATATATATGCTTGTATATGCATGTCTAGTGTGACCAAAGTGTAAGTAGAAGTAGCAAGACATACCTGAAACCTTGCATGTTTACAAGACAGAAAAAAGACACCAGCACTCCTACCATCATGTAAAACAAAATACATGTTTCCATCTTACACTCGTTTGGCATGACAGTAGTACCTCCCTGGGTGGTTATTGTCTACCAACTATCAGCATATTACTGATAATGAGAAAAAAGATTTTAGTGCCAGGGAACCTGGGTAAGAGTCAACAAAAAGTATAATATATTTACCATCATGAAGATCTGGTGGAGTCTACCAATGGTCCAGCGGTACCAGTGTGTATTGAAATCCCGGCCATCCGTATCAAAACGTACAAGATGTTCCGAAAGGATCATAATAAAACGCTGTAAAAAAAAAAAAAAAGTCAGCAAACACTAATAAACTTTTTTTTTTTTTTTCAACGTCGGCCATCTCCCATCTCTTTGCAGAGGTGCTCAGATACGACAGTTTAGATGTCACTCCAAACAGCCAATATTTCAAACCCCTCCTTTAAAGTGCAGGCATTGTACTTCCCACCTCCAGGACTCAAGTCTGGCTAATGGGTTTCCCTGAATCCCTTCACAAAATACAGTGGAACCCCGGTTAACGATATTTTTTCAATCCAGAAGTATGTTCAGGTGCAAGTACTGACCAAATTTGTTCCCATAAGGAATATTGTGAAGTAGATTAGTCCATTTCAGACCCCCAAACATACACGTACAAACGCACTTACATAAATACACTTACATAATTGGTCACATTCGGAGGTGATCGTTATGCAGGGGTCCACTGTATTACCCTGCTCATACTCCAACAGCTCATCAGATCCCCAAAACTATATTCTTCTCCATTCACTCCTGTAACTCACCCCCACATTCCTGCTGTATGTCTAAGCCCCTTGCACACAAACTCTTTTACCTCTCCCTCCATTCTTTCCTAGGATGACCCCTACCCCTTCTCCCCTCTACAATTTACACACCTTCCAAGTCATCCTATTTTGCTCCATCCTCTGTTAAATGACCCAAGAATCTCAACAGCCCCTCTTCAGCCTTCTGACTAACACTTTTATTAACTCCATACCTCCTCTTAATTTGCACACTATGAATTTTCTGCACAATATATACACCACACAGTGCCCTTAGACACGACATCTCCACTGCCTCCAGCCTCCTTGCTGCAGCATTTACAACCTATGCTTCACACCCTTATAAGAGTGCTGGTACCACTACACACTCATACATTCCTTTCTTTACCTCCATGGATAATGTTTTTGTCTCCATAGATACCTTAGTGCACCACCTACCTTTTTTTCCTTTCATCAATTATACGGCTAACCTCGTCCTTCATAAACCCATCTGCTGACAAGTCTACTCCCAAATATCTGAACATATTCACTTCTTCCACACTCACTCCCTCTAATGTGATATCCAATTTTTCTTTACCTAACTCAGTTGATACCCTTATCACATTACTCTTATCTATGTTCACTTTCAACTTTCTTCCTTAACACTCATCAGCTTTTATTCTTTTCCATTTCCTTTCACCAGTCACTTAAGATCCAACCATTCTTTTTCTTTTGTGACTGAGGAAAGGAATACAATGATTAAATCCTAATCTATGAATTGCACAAGTACAAAAGAACTACATCCAATGTTCAATAAGTTTGTAATATCACTTTGGCATAAAATTAGTAAACTGCTTTTATGCATTCAGAGGACAAATAGCCCTAGAGAAGCAAATAAATCTACTATAAAGAAAAATCTTGAAAATTCTCAGAGAAGCTGTTTAATAGTTTTAATCCCCTACCACCCCATACACTTTTTGGGGTAAAAATTTATTTAATTAGAACAACCATCTGTAGTGTAAAGCACCCTTCTGGCAAGACAGTGATGGAGTGAATGATGGTGAAAGTTTTTCTTTTTCGGGCCACCCTGCCTTGGTGGGAATCGGCCAGTGTGATAATAAAAATAATAAAAACCATCAATACACTAGCATAATATTTTTAAACAGAATATGAATCAACACTGGGTCCTCAGAAGCTGGACAGGAGTTGAGGAAGCCGGTAGAGCATTTCCTCAGAGCTCAAGGGTCTTCAATCCTACTGGGACAGATTGGTACTGATGGACCAAACCCACTACCATTATTGCATGCTCCTCACTTAGCGACGAATTTGTTTACCGACGTGGTCTTAGGAACGGAACTCTGTCGTTAGCAAGGAGAGGCTGTATATAGAACAGACTCTTACATACTGCATGGGTCACATTTCTGAAATTAGCGCTATATGTAATATCACGATATGGAAACTAAAGAGCATATGGGAAAATACTTATGTTCCTGACTCCTCTAAAAAAACTTTTTTTTCCCATTTCGTAAGAAATAAGAGATGCCACTGCTTACTGGACCATATATATACAGTGGACCCCCGGTTAACGATATTTTTTCACTCCAGAAGTATGTTCAGGTGCCAGTACTGACCGAATTTGTTCCCATAAGAAATATTGTGAAGTAGATTAGTCCATTTCAGACCCCCAAACATACACGTACAAACGCACTTACATAAATACACTTACATAATTGGTTGCATTCGGAGGTAATCGTTATGCGGGGGTCCACTGTATATATACCTAACTTAACTTTAAAGCTAATAACTTAGGTGACTTTAAAATTAGATTAAACAACTATGAGTGAGATAGGTTTGATTTGAGAACAACTTGCCTAGCATGGGCCAGTAGGCCTACTACAATGCTGTTGTGTTAAGTTTTAACATTCTAATCTCTTAAGAACATTAGAGGAGCACTGCTATTGGCAAACTGGCCTAAATTAGGCAGGTCATACTCAAGTCTACTAGAGCTCTTTCTTCTTCTTTCAACAAACTGGCCATATCCCACCGAGGCAGGGTGGCCCAAAAAGAAAAACAAAGGTTTCTCTTTTTAAATTTAATAATATATACAGAAGAAGGGGTTACTAACCCCTTGCTCCCGGCATTTTAGTCACCTCTTACGACATGCACGGTTTATAGTGGAAGAATTCTGTTCTGCTTCCCCACGGAGAACTCGTATATTTGTCCAACCTATATTTAAAGCTACCCAAGCTTAACGCTAACTTTAAAAATAGGTTGGACAAATATATGAGCGAGATGGGCTGGGCTTGAGAAGGACCTGACTAGCATTGGCCAGTAGGCCTATTGCAGTGCCCCTCTGTTCTTAAGCTCCTACAATATCCAGGAGTTTCATGTGCTGGTCAGGCACCAGGGAACACTGGTGAAAATAGTTTATCTAGCCCTGTACAATACCTGCACAAAACATGTAGAAGCAGTATCAGCTACCACCACCACTATTACCTGTCAGTATTGGTAAAAATAAGCCCAATCGTACCAATGGTTACTGTGACTTGTTGATGTGCGATGTGTGTGTGTAAAGGCTTGATGTGGTCCTGTACAACATATACCATACCAATATTGGTATGAGTCACATTTCCTTATTAAATTGTGCCAATAGTTGCTGTTACCCTAGGTAGTAGGTTGGTAGACAGCAACCGCCCAGGGAGGTACTACCGTCCTGCCAAGTGATTGTAAAACGAAAGCCTGTAATTGTTTTACATGATGGTAGGATTGCTGGTGTCCTTTTTTCTGTCTCATAAACATGTAAGATTTCAGGTACGTCTTGCTACTTCTACTTACACTTAGGTCACACTACACACATGTACAAACATATATATACACACCCCTCTGGGTTTTCTTCTATTTTCTTTCTAGTTCTTGTTTATTTCCTCTTATCTCTATGGGGAAGTGGAACAGAATTCTTCCTCCGTAAGCTATGCGTGTTGTAAGAGGCGATTAAAATGCCGGGAACAAGGGGCTAGTAACCCCTTCTCCCGTATAAATTACTAAATTTAAAAAGAGAAACTTTTGTTTTTCTTTTTGGGCCATCCTGCCTTGGTGGGATACAACCGGTGCGTTGAAAAAAAAAAAAAAAGTTGCTGTTACGTTTTGCATTTGTTTTTAAGTGTCTAAGCTCTCCCTACATCAAACATGAACTTGTAGCTTAACATGAACTTACTCTCCACACATTTCTAAATTAACCCTTAAACTGTCCAAACGTAGATCTATGTTCACGTGCGTAGCTCTCCGAATGTAGATATTTACATATAAAAAAAATGTAGGAGCGCTATGCACGTGAACGTAGATCTACTTTTGGACAGTTTAAGGGTTAACAAGCAACATCAACAACAATATAAAGTGTCAACTTTCATTATTTTTGACAAAAATCATTTAAAAAAATTGTTTCTTTTTCCAAGATGTAATGAACACAATCTAGTAATTCTTCCTGTATTCCCATATGTTATTCACATTACACAATGCGAATTTATAAAATTCATTAATTTCAAGAATTTAACGTATGGATGCAAGGCTATGTTATACATACAGCTTTTCCTCACTTAACGATGGGGTTCCGTTCCTAAGAGTAGGTCAGTAAGTGAATTGGTCATTAAGCGAGGAGCATACTATACTGGCAGTGGGTCTGTGTCAACCATCTTTAGATATCTTTCAATGTCACCTTTGCATCAGTTATAACATTTCTGGTCTATTTTTAAATGCTTATACAGTAGTGTACAGTACACAGTGATGAACAGAATAGAGGAAATCTGCTCTAATATAGTACATTATTTAGGTTTGCATACTGGTTGTAAGTCTGAGTGGTCAGTAAACGAGTACATTGCTATATGAGGAGAGGCTGTACTCAAGTACAGTGGATCCCCGGATTACATAATTAATCTGTTCCAGAAAGAGTGACTTATCCACAAATCTGACATATTCCGAATTAATTTTCCCTATAAGAAATAATGGAAATCTAATTAATCCATTTCAGACACCCAAAAGTATTAAAAAAAATGTTTTCTACATGAAATATACATTTACCTACATAGAAAACAATGATACATGAAGAATAAAACAATAATAACATCACACTTACCTTTATTGAAGACATGGTGATGTATGGAAGATGGGAGGAGGGGAGAGGATGGAGGAGTTTACAATTGTTTGGAAGGGAAATCCCCTTCCATAAAGACTTCAGGTACCAACTCCTTATCCTGGGTTACTTCCCTCCTTTGTTTTTTTAATGCCACTAGGACCAGCTTGAGAGTCACTGGACCCGTCGCTCAAAAAGTGTTCCAGAGAGGTCTGTTTTTGGCGTATGTTAGGAATTGTGTTGGGAGACAGGACAAGATAGGCTTTCAATATGACACTAATATCAGCTCTACGGCTTATTTACCTAGCACAATTCATCTAATATGACAAACAATATTAATAACACAGAAACATGATATATACTCTAGAATGAATAAAATATGGCATCAAGAATGTCACGAATGGTGGTGTGTTGTTTGTTGTTGGGTGTATAAGGGCCACTGAAAGATAAGCCTTACAAAGTGGTGGTGAAGGCAGCAGTAGATGTGGCGGCGTTAGTTTGTAGCCCTATATACCTCCAACAACAATGGAGGAGTCAGTTTCGTGCTGTCCTTTTTCTATCGATTAATCGCTTAACTTACTTGCTACACTGTTAATGCTACACTTTATTGCTGGCTGGCACTATAGCCATTATAGACTCCTGCTGCTTTAGAACTGTACAGTGGACCCTCGGTTATCGGCCGTTCCTGTCATCAGCCAACTCGGTGATTGGCTGGTTTTTCGGCTCCTGGTGATCGGCCGTTTCGGACGCATCCGTCCACCGGCTGGGGCCGCTTGTGCGTCAGTTTGGCTGTCTTTCAGTGCAGATACATCAAAACATTTCGCTTGTTTTCCATTATTTGTGGGTTTTTCGCAGTGCAACTGCGAAATAAGTAACCATGGCTAAAAAAGGAAATTCCCAGTATAGTTTCTGTGGTAAAGAAAGTGAGAAACGCCATGGAATTTAAGCGTGAAGTGTAGCAGGCATGCAGAGAGTGTAGAAGGCATGCAGGGAGTGTAGCAGGCATGCAGGAAGTGTAGCAGGCATGCAGGGAGTGTAGAAGGCATACAGGGAGTGTAGCAGGCATGCAGGGAGTGTAGTAGGCATGCAGGGAGTGTAGTAGGCATGCAGGAAGTGTAGCAGGCATGCAGGGAGTGTAGCAGGCATGCAGGGAGTGTAGCAGGCATGCAGGAAGTGTAGCAGGCATGCAGGGAGTGTAGCAGACATGCAGGAAGTGTAACAGGCATGCAGGAAGTGTAGCAGGCATGCAGGGAGTGTAGCAGACATACAGGAAGTATAACAGGTATGCAGGGAGTGTAGCAGGCATGCAATGAGTGTAACAGGCATGCAGGGAGTGTAGCAGGTATGCACGGAGTGTAGTAGGCATGCAGGAAGTGTAGCAGACATGCAGTGAGTGTAACAGGCATGCAGGGAGTGTAGCAGGCATGCAGTGAGTGTAACAGGCATGCAGGGAGTGTAGCAGGTATGCAGGGAGTGTAGCAGGCATGCAGGGAATGTAGTAGGCATGCAGGAAGTGTATAGCAGGCATGCAGGAAGTGTAGCAGGCATGCAGGAAGTGTAGCAGGCATGCAGGAAGTGTTGCAGGCATGCAGGAAGTGTAGCAGGCATGCAGGAAGTGTAGCAGGCATGCAGGAAGTGTAGCAGGCATGCAGGAAGTGTAGTAAGCATTCCAGTAGTAAGCATACTGATTTAATTGTTAAAAAAATTATTTGTTTTTGGTGAATATTTTTGTCTGGAATGGATTAATTGTACACCTACCATCCGACTTACGACTGAGTTCGGTTCCGAGAAACCAGTCGTAAGTCGAAATGGTCATAAGTCGAACTTTACTACTGAATATCAACAAAACATTTTTGTAATGACTTTATTTTATTGTTTTATTTTGGTATTTCATGTTTTACTTTACTTTTTATGCTGTTAGCACTGTATTTTATACTGTAAGGTTTAGGATAAACACTGTGTACAACACAAATAGTTGTTTATTTCCCAGAAATTTGGCATAAAAAACACGGTCGTAAGTCGAGTGGTCGTAAGTTGAGCAGGTCGTAAGTCGGATGGTAGGTGTATTTACATTAATTCTTATGGGAAATATTATTTCAGTTTTCGGCCATTTTGGTTTCAGGTCGAGCTTCTGGAATGGATTACGGCTGATAACTAAGGGTCCACTGTACATATTGCAGAATCACTGAAAAAGGCACATTCTCCCCTCTCAGCCCTTTACCAAAGGGCTGGCTGGCACTAGCAGCTTTCTTTGGGCTCATGGTGGCTTATTTAGCAGTTACAAGGACTAAAAAGAATGGAATAATGCAAAATGTATTGGATGAACACATGGGATCGTCCTCACTGGCTGTACATGGAGTGTTGGGGCTGCTCAGGCCCCGACACGAATGACTTATACCGCGTTCAGTGACGTTCACCGAGCCAATATTTTGACGCAAAAAGTCACTTATTCCAAATATTACTTATTCCAAAGACCTCTTAATCCGGGGGTCCACTGTACAAGGCACCCCTTACTGCCTGGAAAAAAAAAACTGGTCCTAGTTTTTAAGGAACAGAAGAACATTTGGAAATTAAGTACAGTATTGTACCTGACTAGATATTATCCAGGAATACCATACATAAAATGAGCATGCACACACACACACACGCATGTGCACATCTGTGCACACACACGTGCACATTGTACCTAATATTCAATAAAAGAAAAGCTTACTTGAAATATGATAAGGAAGAGATTCTTTTGATCAGCCTGAGCAGCTTCAAGCTTTTCTTCCATTCTTTCTATTTCTTCTTCACTAGGTCGTGGACGCTGTTCTTCATCTTCTGAAGATGAATCGTCGGAATCATTCCCAGTTCGATGCTCACGTGCCTCACTAACCTCCCGTTGTAATCGTCCAACATGTTTGTTCATCTTTCGAATGGTAGCGTGAATAATTTCCCATATGTAATTCCTAAAAAAAAATTATTTGTGAAATAACATGACACAAATTAAGACATTTTTTATTCTGAGAAATGAAACCTCTCAAACCTACCTCAAGATAAATGTTAGATGCCATTTTCATGACATATTCTCTCTATAACATCACCAGCCACATTTAAATTTGTCTAAGCAACATAAAATAATGATTTGCATTTGAAAAGTAAGATGATTTCCTAGGAAAATTTATCTGAAAATGGAGATAAATTCCTCTGTAATATAGCAGATTATTCCTCCCCCCCCCCAAAAAAAAAGAATTTTGGCTTAATACAGTGTGACAAAAAATAAACTGAGCAGTGCAACAAATTCCAATGATTTTATATCCTAACTTTGATGTCTAATATGTATCACATCAGACATTCTTGATAACAGGAAGTGAACATTCTACTTAAGTACAATGGGTGGTGAAATACTTCAAGGAAGTTAAAAGCCTTAACCAAATTTTTATGTTGACAAGGAAGGAGATTGACACCAGAATTTTCTCTTCGACTCTTCTTGAACAAGGATTGTTGGTAAAAAAAAAAAACAGCTGCCCTACATGTAAAGAAGTTATAGCAAAGCCTCTGCTTTTGCAAAAACCACTCTTGAACTCCCAAGCAGGGTGTAATGAAGTGTTGGAAAGAATGTGGAAGAGAATGAAGGAAGGTGGGAATGTAGTGGTGAGTATGATAATGTGAGGGAAGGAGGGAGTGGTCAAGTCCCGTACCTCAACCACTAAAATATGTCTAGTATGTGGGAGCAGTGGCTATTTTAGCCCAATTAAATAATATAATTCTTTAGTCTACAGTTCTTTACCAATCTACCTAAAAAAAAAGAAAACTTTATAACATGCTTACAACATATTTAAAATGCCAATGCACTTCATAAAAAACTAACAAAGAAAAAATATTCTTAATTCAGTTTAAAGAAAATCATTATTAAACCTATGTACAATTCTTGACCAAGCTCTACCAAACAAATGAGAGCTCACTTCACTTGCTTAGAATGAGCATTAACAAATTATGAATGCATTTGGTAAAAAACCTGACAAAACATTATTTAAAATAATTTCTGACTGTATCTGCACTGATCATAGTTGCAGATCATTGTTGCTCACCTAAGTATTATAGTTAACGGGTTTCAAAACACTAACGTTGTAGGTAGGAAATATCATAAGACAGACTCCTACTGTATATATCTGTATCACTTACTTTCACTTACTTTGCAAACTCTGGCATCATTTCCTTGCTGAATATCCAATTTGCTACAGAAGCACACGAGACAATCTGGGTGCGAAGGAACTTATCACATAGCATAACCATCATCTGCTGGTGGTGATCCCAAACTTCATGCATCTCACGTAGCACCAGGATCTGAGCTTCTTCATTACTGCCAACTGTAGATTCAAAAACCTGCCAATGTGATAAACCTGGTTATAACTGAAAAACTTTGAACATCTAATCATTGTTAAGTATATGAATACTTTGAACATCTAATCATTGTTAAGTATATGAATAACACTGAAAAGAACTTACTCAGTACTTCACTAAACAAAATCTCATTTTACTGAGCTCAAACTCTTATAACCTCTTTAATAGTTTAACCTCGGGGGATTTTCCCAGCCTTCAAACAATAACCATATGCAAAAATCTTCCTCTTACAAAATCACATCTGAAATGCCTTAAAGAACTGAAGAATACTGAAACGTTTGACAGTCACTACTTGTTTTCACTTCGAAAAATATAAAAAGGATGGAGACTACCTTTAGTAGCCACAAATAACTGACTAACAGAGGTTACAAAAAATTAAGTTTACATATCCAGTCACAAAATGAAGAGAAACAGTTGATAACCTGGTGAAATGACGATGGTGACAAAAGTCACTATAACCCATATTTTGTGAGACAATAAGTGACAAAGAGGTTAATCCATATCTTGATTGCTTTCAATCATCTATCATATATCAAAGATGTTCAACATAAGTATGAAGAATGTGTAATAAATGCTTGCCTTTAACCCTTTGACTGTTTCAGCCGAATACTATATATGTCTTGCGAGCCAGTGTTTCGGACATATATATGTATACTCAATAATTCTAGTGGCTTCAAATCAAGCAGGAGAAAGCTGGTAGGCCAACATGTGAGAGAATGGGTCTGTGTGGTCAGTGTGCACTGTATAAAAAAATCCTGCAGCACGCAGTGCATGAGAGAAAAAACTTTGTGTTTTTTGATTAAAACACCGCCTTTGAGGTGTATTTTCCTATAGTATTTATGGTTTTATTCTCATTTTCTTGGTCTCATTTGATAGAATGGAGAACATATTACAGAAATAGAGATAATTTTGATTAGTTTCACGATGAAAACAACCTTGAAATTGAGCTCAAACTAGCGGAAATGTTCGATTTTTACCAATGTTCAGGAGTAAACAAATCACACCACACGTCCAATACACATCAACTGGGGAGTCTAATATCCTTTCACTAGTGGACTGATATTATTTATACCATTTTTACAATAATGCAGTAGTCTGCATAACAGTTAATCTTCTATTTTTTTGTGTGAATCAAAAATCAAAATAAAAAGCAAGAGTAACATAAGAGGGGTCTGGAGACGTGACTAATGAACAGAGGATATGTTATTTTAGTGCCAAGAATGTCTGCATTGTTTATTCTGGACCCTATTTTGAAATTGGCATCTTTTTTTAATTTGCGTGAAATTGGCCAAATTGCCAATTTCTGACCACTTTATTGGGTAGTTGAAATCAGTAAATGGGCAGTTTCTTGTACTCAATTGATAGAAAAAATGAAGTTCTAAAGAAATAGCTATGAGTTTCATCGAATGGAATAATGGAATCGGCCGAAAATAGGGCTCAAATTCGGCTAAATTGCCAATGCGTACATATCGCAGAGATCGCTAACTTCGCGGGAGCATAATTCGGTAAGTTTTTGATCAAATTTTGTACTTTTGGTGTCATTACCATCAGAAAAAGTTTCTCTATAATTTCAAAAAAACAAAATTTTCCTAGAATTTTTTAGACACCAGGAGACACTTCAGGATTTGAGGTTGTGACAGTCAAAGGGTTAAATGGCATTCCTTTGGTTTATCAGCAATTCATATCATTCATCCAAAATGGGCCAGATTACTGAATAAGACTACAATACAGTGGAACCTCAGCTTACGAGTGTCCCAACATGTAAATTTTTTGAAATAGGAGCCGTCACTTGGTCAATTTTTTGCTCTAAGTTACGAGCCAACACCCAAGTCACAAGCAAGCTACCCCGCTTCCCCCTCAACCTACAATCCACCTCATTTGTTTATCTACGATTTCATGCTTTAACCCTTTCAGGGTCCATGCTGTAGATCTATGGCTTTACATTGAGGGTCAAACCGTAGATCCATGCCATGAGCTCAGCTCACTCTGATAAGCTGTTAGTGGTAAATTTTTGCCAAGATATGAGAGAATACATCTATGTGATATGTGTGCACCACATGAAACAAATCCTGCAGCACACAGTGCATAACGAGAGAAAAAACTGAGACCGTAGTTTTCGATTAAAACAGCGACTTTGCAGTGTTTTTCATATGTTTTTTATACTTGTACAGTGGACCCTCAGCTAACGATGGCATCAGCTAACGTTAAATCCAGCCAATGATACATTTTAACGCAAAATTTTTGCCTCAGCTAACACTAAAAAACTCGCCCAACGTGATTCGTTCGAGACGCGTCCACGTGTGGCCTGAGTGCGCCTCAGTTGTCCCGTGGGTGCCAGTCTTTACAAGTCAGCCAGTGTGGTCGCATCCATGCATACAATTTGAACATTTCGTATTATCACAGCGTTTTTAGTGATTGCACCTGCAAAATAAGTCACCATGGGCCCCAAGAAAGCTTCTAGTGCCAACCCTGCAGGAAAAAGGGTGAGAATTACTATGGATATGAAAAAAGAGATAATTACTAAGTACGAAAGTGGAGTGCGTGCCTTGGAGCTGGCCAGGTTGTATACCACACCCCTATCAACCATCGCTACTATTGTGGCCAAGAAAACGACAATCAAGGAAGCTGTTCTTGCAAAAGGGGCAACTTTGTTTTCAAATAAGAGATCACAAGTGATAGAAGATGTTGAGAGACTGTTATTGGTGTGGATAAACGAAAAACAGATAGCAGGAGATAGCATCTCTCAAGCGATCATATGTGAAAAGGCTAGGAAGTTGCATGAGGATTTAATTAGAAAAATGCCTGCAACTAGTGGTGATGTGAGTGAATTTAAGGCCACCAAAGGTTGGTTTGAGAGATTTAACCCTTTCAGGGTCCGTCCCGTAGATCTATGGCTTTTCGGTGAGTGTCCAAACCGTAGATCTACGCCAAAATTCTAGCGCCATCAAATTTAGCACGAAAGCGCTCATAGGCCTACATGTGAGAGAATGGGTCTGCGCCGTGGGTGTGCACCATAAACAAAAAATCTAGGCGCCTGCATAGCATTGTGGGAACGCCGGCTCAGTCACCCTTGTTCACCATGCCTCGTCGCAAGTCAGCTCTCACTCCCCAGAAAATTGGGACTCTCCTCTTCCTGTCTGATAGTTCTGACACTGATGGAAGTGGAAATGAAGACGAATTCTACGGCTTTGATAAGTTAGTGACCGAAAATAATGACCAGGATATCGATAATAGTGCAGAAAACCCCGACGATCCTCGACCTTCTATCTCTGGTGTGGGCACTCGTGACTCACGGTCGGGTGTTCCTAAACGTAAGAGAAAACTAATATTTTCCCGTGGCCTGGCCTCTGACTTCAGTAATGACGATGATTCTGACGTGGATTGTGATTTTATTGCGCTCGACGATCATTCGAGTAGTGATAGTGAGGAAACATATTCACCAGTGAAGCGTCGGTATGTTCGCCGCCGCATGCGCTCGGGTAGTGTACCCTATGCTGTGCCCAGGGGACGGAGTACATCCCGGAGTACATCCCGTGGCCCTACACCCGTTTTAGGTAGTGATAGTGAGGATGATGTGGCTACACTTGGCATGGATGGGCCACAGGCAACAGTGGATGGTGTTAGTGGGGCTGGTGGTGGTAGTGGCACCGCCATGCGTGACTCACTGTGCCATGCGGGGACCCACGCTGCTGACTCGTCAGTTCAAGGACAAAGCGGAGCGTCACCCACCAGCCCGCCACAACCACCCGTACAACCAGCCTATGATGTCCAGTATCCACCAGCAAACCGTATCTGGGATTGGCAGCAAAATCCCAATTTTGTTCCCAGCCCTCACCACTTTGATGACTCTCAAAGTGGAATTCTACCTACCTGTCCCCTTGGAACCACGGCCAATGAACTGGAATTCTTTGAATTATTCTTTGACCAGCCATTGATGGAAATTATTGTCAGGGAAAGTAATAAGTATTTTCAGTACACCATGGCAAATACGATCTTATCACCACAGTCAAGACTACACAGGTGGAAAGAGACGACTGTTGCAGAAATGTATTTGCTTTTTGCAACAATAATGCTTATGCCTCACGTCTATAAGCATAATATAAAAGCATACTGGTCCACAGATCAGCTAATTTGTACCCCATCCTTCAGTGAAATAATACCAGTGAACAGGTTTATCTTACTGTTACGTACCTGGAGTTACCTGGAGAGAGTTCCGGGGGTCAACGCCCCCGCGGCCCGGTCTGAGACCAGGCCTCCTGGTGGATCAGAGCCTGATCAACCAGGCTGTTGCTGCTGGCTGCACGCAAACCAACATACGAGCCACAGCCCGGCTGATCCGGAACTGACTTTAGGTGCTTGTCCAGTGCCAGCTTGAAGACTGCCAGGGGTCTGTTGGTAATCCCCCTTATGTGTGCTGGGAGGCAGTTGAACAGTCTCGGGCCCCTGACACTTATTGTATGGTCTCTTAACGTGCTAGTGACACCCCTGCTTTTCATTGGGGGGATGGTGCATCGTCTGCCAAGTCTTTTGCTTTCGTAGTGAGTGATTTTCGTGTGCAAGTTCGGTACTAGTCCCTCTAGGATTTTCCAGGTGTATATAATCATGTATCTCTCCCTCCTGCGTTCCAGGGAATACAGGTTTAGGAACCTCAAGCGCTCCCAATAATTGAGGTGTTTTATCTCCGTTATGCGCGCCGTGAAAGTTCTCTGTACATTTTCTAGGTCGGCAATTTCACCTGCCTTGAAAGGTGCTGTTAGTGTGCAGCAATATTCCAGCCTAGATAGAACAAGTGACCTGAAGAGTGTCATCATGGGCTTGGCCTCCCTAGTTTTGAAGGTTCTCATTATCCATCCTGTCATTTTTCTAGCAGATGCGATTGATACAGTGTTATGGTCCTTCAAGGTGAGATCCTCCGACATGATCACTCCCAGGTCTTTGACGTTGGTGTTTCGCTCTATTTTGTATGTTGCACTTCTCTGACAAAACCTGGCCTGACAGAAGTGACAGGTTATACAAGATTAGAAATGTTTTCATGTATCTCAAACAAAAGTTCAGGATATACTTTTATCCATTCAAGAATCTTGTAATTGACGAGTCTTTGATTTTGTTCAAAGGTAGACTGTCATTCAAGCAGTATATACCGAGCAAGAGGAAACGCTTTGGTATAAAACTGTGTACTCTGACTTTGACAGTGGCCTGGTGTTGGATATTGTTGTATACACGGGTAGTAAAACATTGAAAGATACCAAGATGTTATTGGGTATATCAGGTGACGTAGTGAGAAACATGATGGCACCTTATCTTGATAAGGGCCATACATTATATACCGATAACTGGTACACAAGCCCATTACTCAGTGATTTCATGCGAGTGAACAAGACAGATGTGTGTGGCACAGTGCGTTCTAATCGTAAACATATGCCCAGGCTCAACGCAGGTGTTCGTGGTGATGACGTGCAGGTGTTTACTGCCAATGACATCATGGCATTACGGTGGCATGACAAACGAGATGTCACATTGTTGACAACCATTCACCGTAATGAAATGCAAGACAGTGGCAAAGTTGATCGAGTGACTAATGAACGTATTCAAAAACCAGTGACAGTGATTGATTATACACAAAACATGCGCTTGGTTGACAAGTGTGACATGCAGATTGGTTTTGTTGACTGTCTTCGTAAGAGTTACAAGTGGTACATGAAACTTTTCTTCCATCTCATGGACATTTCAATGCTGAATGCATATAATATGTACCAAATAAAGACTGGTAACAGACCACCGTATGGTGAATTTTGTTTGTCTGTTGTCAGACAACTCATAATGAAGTACCAGGTAACAACACCTGCAATACAACATGGTCCTCGAATTCATCACAATATACCCAAGAGTTTGAGGAGAGAAGGTGATCATTTCATAATACAGCTTCCTTCAACTCAAAAGAAATTTGCTCAGAAGAGATGCATTGTCTATGCACAAACAAAACGACGGCAACAAAGACGCAAAGACACTCGGTTTATGTGTGAGGAATGTAAGGTGCCTCTGTGCATGGTGCCTTGTTTCAAGGAGTTCCACAAGCTCCAGCAGTTCTAAAACCATGTCCAGTGATTGTAAATATGTAAATATATGATAGAACATTAGTATTATACAATATTTGTGCATGTTTATTGTAATAAACAACAGTGGTAAACAATAATATGATAATAACTTTAGTGCGGTTATTGTGTTCAATACAGTGAGTATATATATATCAATTATATACAGTATTGGTCTCTCAGGCCCCAAATGTTAGTAGGAATAGAAAAAAATTGGAAAAGAAAAGAAAAAACAACTAAAA
>NC_091294.1:19448789-19451289 GCF_038502225.1 Cherax quadricarinatus
CAGTAACCTTTTGTGAGGAACTGTGTCGAAGGCCTTTTTGCAGTCCAAAAAAATGCAGTCGATCCACCCTTCTCTCTCTTGTCTTACTTCTGTCACCTTGTCATAAAACTCTAGTAGGTTTGTGACACAGGATTTTCCTTCCCTGAAACCATGCTGGTTGTCAATTACAGTGGACCCCCGCATAGCGACCTTAATCCGTGCAAGAGGGCTGGCTGTTATGCGAAATGTTCGCTATGTGAATGAATTTTCCCCATAAGAAATAATGGAAATCAAATTAATCCGTGCAAGACACCCAAAAGTTTGAAAAAAAAATTTTACCACATGAAATATACATTTTCCTACACACAAAGAGAAGGATACATGCACAATAGTAGAGTAGTACATGCACAATATACATTGTGCATGTACTACTCTACTAAATGAAGAATAAATGACACTTACCTTTATTGAAGATGCAGCAATGACTGATGAGACACTGTGTCCTGGGAGTGCCTTTTCCTCCTGAGTACTGTAGGTCCTGTTTGGTATTTTCTTCCAGAACAGGCCTTATCACACTGTGTATGTCACTACGATTCTTAAATCTCTCAAACCAACCTTTGCTGGCTCTAGATTCACCAATATGAGCACTAGTTCCAGGCATTTTCCCTGTTCACCTGGGTGTTAGTCGACTGGTGTGGGTTGCATCCTGGGAGACAAGATTAAGGACCCCAATGGAAATAAGTTAGACAGTCTTCGATGACACTGACTTTTTTGGGCTATCCTGGGTGGCAAATCCTCTGGGGTTAATTGTTTCTTGGTATTCTCAATAAGCCACACCAACAACGGTGCTACAGCAGCAGCAGCAGCAGCTGACGATGTTACAGCAGCAGCAGACGATGCTACAGCAGCAGCAGCAGCAGCAGACGATGCTACAGCAGCAACAGACGATGCTACAGCAGCAGCAGACGATGCTACAGCAGCAACTGACGATGTTACAGCAGCAGCAGACGATGCTACAGCAGCAGCAGCAGCAGACGATGCTACAGCAGCAGCAGCAGCAGATGATGCTACAGCAGCAGCAGCAGCTGATGGTGGAACAGCAGCAACAGACGATGCTACAGCAGCAGCAGACGATGCTACAGCAGCAGCAGATGATGCTACAGCAGCAGCAGACGGTACTACAGCAGCAGGAGCAGCTGACGGTGGTACAGCAGCAGCAGCTGACAGTGCAGCAGCAGCTGACGGTGATACAGCAGCAGCAGCAGCTGTACCACCAATAGTAGCGATGGTTGATTGGGGTTTATTATACAACCTGGCCAGCTCGGAGACACGCACTCCACTTTCATACTTATCAATGATCTTTTTCTTCATCTCCATAGTAATTCTCACCCTTATTGCTGTAGGGTTGGCACTAGAAGCTTTCTTGGGGCCCATGGTCACTTATTTTCCAGAAAAAAATCACCAAAAACACTGTAATAATACAAAATGTTCCGATTGTATGCTTGGATGTTACCGCGGAGGCTGGCTGGTAAACAATGCCACCCGCGGAACATGTGAGCGTGGCTCAGGCCGCACATTGGACGCGTCTCGGACGAAGGCCGCTGAGCGGGTTTTTGTCCACTATGCGGGGCAAAATTTTAGCGATCAAAGCGTCCGCTATGCGGATTGTCCGTTATGCAAGGCGTCCGTTATGCGGGGGTCCACTGTATACACTTTTTTCTTTCCAGGTGCTCCACCACTCTCCTCCTGATGATCTTCTCCATGACCTTGCATACTATACACGTTAGTGATACAGGTCTGTAGTTTAGTGCCTCATGTCTGTCTCCCTTTTTAAAAATTGGGACTACATTTGCCATCTTCCATACCTCAGGGAGTTGCCCAGTTTCAAATGATGTGTTGAAGATCTTTGTTAATGGCACACACAATATCTCTGCTCCCTCTTTAAGGACCCACGGAGAGATGTTGTCTGGTCCCACCGCCTTTGAGGTGTCAAGTTCGCATAGCAGCTTCTTCACTTCCTCCTTGGTTATATGTACCTCATCCAGCACTTGCTGGTGTACCCCCCTGTTCTGATTTCCTGGAGTCCTACTGGTTTCCACTGTAAATACTTCCTTAAATCTCGTGTTGAGCTCCTGACATACCTCTCGGTCGTTGCTTGTGAATTCCCCATCACCCTTCCTCAGTCTGATTACCTGGTCCTTGACTGTTGTTTGCCTCCTGATGTGGCTGTACAACAGCTTCGGGTCAGTCTTGACTTTCGATGCTATGTCATTTTCATACTGTCGCTGAGCCTCCCTTCTTATCTGTGCATATTCATTTCTGGCTCTTCGGCTAATCTCTTTATTTTCCTGAGTTCTCTGTCTTCTGTACCTTTTCCATTCTCTAGTACACCTAGTTTTTGCCTCCCTACACCTTTGGGTGAACCAAGGACTCGTTCTGTTCTTCCCATTATTTCTGTTTCCCTTGGGAACAAACCTCTCCTCTGCCTCCTTGCATTTTGTTGCCACATAGTCCATCATTT